>NW_017973526.1:12657-16824 GCF_001876935.1 Asparagus officinalis
TATATATATATATAAACTAAATTAGAGAGACAAAGGATTAATTAATTGCCTAATTCAATCTCATGAATAAGAAATAAGCTTCAGAAAAGGAGGAAAAAGAAAAAGAGGCAATGCACATGAAACACTTGAGCAATAAGAGAAAACCTACAAAATATTTGCCACATGTGAACAGAACCATGTTCCCTTGAGAAGTATATGCACAAGCTCCTAACTACTTGATACGGGTGTATCTTCTCTTGTTGACCTCAATATCTTCAACCTAGGAAGGCAGCCTAGTGATCCATCTGATGAACCCATGGAAGTGAGAAGTATATGCACAAGCTCCTAACTACTTGATACGGGTGTATCTTCTCTTCGGGAGCTTAGCGATCCTCATGGGAGCTTGAGGATAGATGATTCTCATGGTATCTTGAGAATAGAGTAGAGGAGTCGTGGACGAGGCCATTGGAAGCAACGAAGTCGAAAGGATTCATCAAAACTGCAGAAATTACAGTTGGACTCTGTCCGGTCGACCGGCGTGGTCACGGCGGTCGACCGCATCGTGCACGGACCCCAACTGTGTCTCGGGACTGAGATCGGTCGACCGATGGTGGCACTGCGGTCGACCGGAGAACCCTGTAATCGATTTTCCAGATTTCGTCGTTCTGACCGGTCGCGTAGCGGTTCCGGGCCTGGGTCTGTTTCCTGCTCCAGTTGGGATTTCTGTTTAGTATAAATAGAAACACGACTTTTCTAGGGTTGAGAACTCAGGTTGTAATCAGAAAAGAGATCAGGGAGGTTGTTCTTTGATCTAGAGAGATTGTGAGAGAGAGATTTTGTAAATCTAATTGATTCTCATAATCTAGAGAAGGTATTTTCCTTCGCCCTAATTAAACTCTTGTGTTCTTCAGTTGTTTTCTTCTTACCCACTCTTGATAATTCCACGATCAAGAGTGCTCGCACGGCGACTCGTATCAACCCTCCTGTGGTATGCACAGTACTTCGGATCCGTAGTATTGTCAGCTTCCTCCTGATTTGCGATAGGTGGTAGCTTGATCTTGTTGTTTTCAAAGAGGGATTCGAAGATGGCTGGAACGTCTTCGTCCTTGAAGGAATACTCTTTTTAGAGTTTCGGGTCCGAAGTCTTTTGCTGCCTTCAGGGTTGCTGTTGTTCTGGTTAGCGTCAACAGCTGTTGCAGGTGATTTGTCCTTCCCACGGGAGGCGAAGTTTTGAGTTCGGAGGATTCGCGTCGGTTGGCTCCTCTCGGCTTTCTTCCTTCGGAGGAAGCGTTCGGCTTGCTCTCCTCAGACCTTCAAATCCTTCCATGTTTTGGACGGTGCTGTCCCCATTGCTTCCAACACGTCCAATGCAAGGTTGTTGTGGCAAGTCTGGAGAATGAACTCCTCAGTGATCGGGTCCCGACAGTTCATTGCCTTGTTCCGGAACCTTTTGACGAAGGTATCAACCAATTCACCGTCTTTTTGTTTCTCGTCAAGCAATGACCCGATGGATATCTCGGTGTCGTCATCGAAGAAGTTAGCGAGAAATTTAGTCTCCATGTCGTCCCAGCTATTCACGTTTTTGGGCTTGAGGCGGCGATACCAATCGAAGGCGGCTCCACGAAGAGTGCCAACAAAGGACCGTACCATCAGAGGCTCATTACCAGAGATAACCCCCAGGTGCGATTTGAAGTAAATCAAATGCTGAGTGGGTGAACCCTTCCCATCAAACAGCGTGAAGTTGATTAGACTGAAATTCGCCGGATAGGATCTCTTGAGCAGAAATCAATGTATTGATTTTGCTCTCGAGGTTTTTAATCTTCAAGCTTTCACCTGAGTCTTCGTTAGCATTCTCGTTACCACCCCCTGCATTGACGGGAGGATTATTGGCGTTATGGGTTTCATTCGCACCTGTGTCCTCATCTTCCAGATTAACCTGGTTACGACGACTTGGCTCGCCTTGCTGGTTCGTCAATGCTTGGATTTGTTGGTTATGCATTTCTCTCATATTTTGCATGGCCATCTGCATTTCGAACCTGAATCTCTCCTATTGTTTAGCCATGGCTTCTTCGAGCATCTTGGCCACTTGTTCCGTGCTTATCATAAGTGACTCGCGGGGTTGTCCTTCGTTGGATACTGTATTATCTGATGCGACCGTAGAGCAGGCATCCGACTCTTCATCTTCTGAAGGTAATCTTGTCCGAATCCTACCATAAGTTCCTCGTATAATGGCTCTAGACTGCAGACGGGTTACACGCCGGGGTGCTTCCAGAATCGACTCGGGATTATCCTGTGTCGATGTCCCTTTGCTGGTCATATTTGTGGTGACCCTCAGAAATTCTCCGTCTTCAACCACCGCTCTCCTTCGTCGGAAACGCCTAGGCCTTGATTTTGGCGTTTCGGTACTGAGCCTCTCGAAAACCGAAATTCTTTCGGGGACTGTGTTGGTGCAGTTGCACTCTGACAATACTGCCCGAATGAGCTTGGAACAGGGGCTTTGAGTTTCTAGTTCTCGAGGACTCCTTTTCCTGGTTCTACTCGTACCCCCAACACGATAGTACAACTCGTCTGTTTGAAGGTCGGAGTAACCTATCATGTGTTGGCACGACTTCTCAGGTATAACGCTATCGTCATCAGACGATAATGTTTCCTTCTGAGGGCGAACTGCCTTCTTTGGGCTTTCAAGGGTTACGCACCTCGAAACATGCCTTCATGAGCATGAATTCTCAGCTGGCTCCTGGACTTTGATGCGCAAACTGGTGCGCCTAGCTACCATGATTTTTTTGTCATGCTGAGGATGGCGGCGACTCCCAGCATGTTACGTCATTCGGGGCTTCTTTATCGGGCCCAGACATTCTTGAACTGGAGCTTTGCCTCTCTCATCGGGAAGTGGACCGAGGTGCTCCAAAATTGGATTCTCTCTTCGGGATGATTCTGCGGGATCTCCCGGAGTAGCTACTGGAATTATCGGCGATTTAGATTGGTTCGCCGGAGGTTGAGCTTGCGTGAAGGCTACAATGATTGTTCCTTAGTCTGAATCGCCGATTCAGACTTCGGCCTCCATACTTGACGGGTTGGTGGCGGCTTCTCGGCCATTTCCTTCTGCAGTCTTCTATGGGCCTCTTGGACTTGAGCCCGTGCCTGCGCTGGTAATGCGCGGCGCTTACGAATGCGCTCTTCAAGTGTCGAACGATTCCGTTTGACACGGATCCATTCATTCGTTGGCGGCTTGGAGGAGCTGCCATTCATTGGTTGTTGAGGCTGTTTGCCTCTCCTGTTCTTCAGATCCGCGTTATAGCGGATTCCATCAGTGGACTCCATTGCCTTTGCGAATTGCCACGCCAGGCGTTGACGTCGCCTTTGGTGGGCTCTCTTTGAGAGAGTCACTACCCCCTGAGTGACGGAGGAGTTGGCCAGAACAGGCTTGACCTGGTTAGAGGTCGGTGGAGCTTCACCCGATGCAACTTTGGCACCGCGACGCGACGATCTCGGCAGCGAGATCGGTGGCTCCCACTGTGGTCGCCAGATTGTTCGCGGGAAAAATTGTTGTTTTCATTGAATTCATTGTACTCTTGAGCAACTGTTTTTCGGTTAAAAAAAGATCCGGTCTTTTTATAAGATCCGGTTACAACAAAATCAAAGAAATAAAAAATTACAACTTTCCAAAAAAGTTACAACTTTCCTTATTTGTCGAACGAATCGCGAGATCCTGTTTTGCGGCCTCTCGCTTTTGTAGGTTCTTCGCCTGCGTCGGGGTTAATCCATGGACCACCGCGCGATCTAGATCCGGTCGGATCTAAACGGTATAGCGGGTGTTATCTAACGAAGGAAATAACAGCCGGGGGTACTATTTCACCAAGGAAATAATAGCCTTTAGTTCTCGGGATCAAAGGCCAAGCTTTGATCCGGAGGGAAACCGTGCAGATCTCAGATCTGATCTCTCTCAAATTCCTGCCTTATTTAGCGTGGACGATCGCTAAGAACCAGATCTGGAAGTCGAGTCTTCAAAGCTTCAGAAGTTCAAGTCTAATTCTCAATCCGGCAGAGTTTCGGCCCTGAAAATTCCAACCTCTTGAAAAATGAACCTCCCTCTCTATTTATAGTCTCTGGAAGCGGATCTGGGCCCAGATCTAGGCCCAGGTCAGAGCGTGGCTCAGCCACCGAGCCACCCATTTTGGGGTGGCTCGG
>NW_017973526.1:16834-18738 GCF_001876935.1 Asparagus officinalis
GAGCCCCCCTTGGGTGGCTCGGCCATGGCCGAACCACCCTTGGGTGGCTTAGTTTTTGGCCGGGTGTTCGCCGTTGCGTCAGTTGTCCGGTTTTGCGGTTTATCCAAGTTTTATTGTTAATCAGGACTCTGATTTGGTGTCCGGATCCTGATTTGGCAGTAAATCCGCTTCGTCGTTGATCTGAACTCTGATTTGGAAGTCCGGATTCCGATTTGCCAGTAAATCCGCTTCGTCGTTGATCTGAACTCTGATTTGGAAGTCCGGATCCCGATTTGGCAGTAAATCCACCTTGGTGTTTAACCTCGTCGCCTCGATGGTTCATTGGTTTGTTGAATCACCGTGCCGAGCTGTGTTAAGGGACCTATAAGCAATTTTATACGCCTACAAAGATCACTAGACTTAGGTTGGAGAACTGATGCAACTTTTTTATCACAGTGTTCTCACTGCATGGTCTTCTCGGACAGACTTTTTAGAAATTCCCAAGCTTCGTCAGCGTTCTTTTTCATAAAATCCTCTTGGCACATGGATTCTAAGGAAGTCTTTGAAGACACTACTAGAAAATGGTGTATTGGCTACGGATATTCAGCGACGGAAATTTCCGTCGCTATAACATGACATATAGCAACGGAAATTCCGTCGCTATATGTCCGTAGGAAAAAACCCATTTGTCGACGGAAAATTTTGTTTTAGCGACTGAAATACTCCGTCGCTATAACATTACTGACAATAATATATTTGTAGGCTATCTAAAAATCACAATAGATAGCTGATCCCTATCAAGCCTTGATAATGGAAGTTACAATCAGACGACTTTCTAATCACTGCATCCGCAACTCTGCAACCGCTATAAACACGGCCTCATCTCTGAGATGATTGATCTTGATGGCTGCGACAACAGCATGACTAATATTATATTAGCAACTATTAGAGATGCTGATGAGCAGTGAAATGATTTCAGAAATAAAAGGTTGGACTTAGTTAGTGAGTTGCTTGGTAGAGAGCTGTGGGCAACTATTCATCTTCAAAACACTATGGATGTTGATTCCCGTCAAACTCTCACAACGAAAGCTACAATCAAATAAGCTTTCAGGTCGACAGTCGAAAGGGGCAAATTGGAGATTTTTCACACAGATCGAGAAGAGTTACAATTCGACGACGCTTCCGACAGCTGATGAAAACCCTATTCAGTGGCCTTCATAATCGATGGTGAGAGTTACAATCTGACGACTCTCATATCCCATAACAGGCAAAGATCAATAAGCAATGGCCTTTGCAATGTCATAATAGACGAGGTTACAAGTCAACAACCTCTATCAAACGCAGAAGGTCACTTCTGCAAAACGCACACAACTTGTGCGTTCTTCAGCAAATATCTAACTCTGCAACGCAGAGTTAAAGCACTAAACGCACACATAACGTGCGTTCTTCAACAGGCTCAACTGTGTGTCCCAAACTCTGGATGCAGAGTTGAACTTCAACGCACCAGCGACCTGTGCGTTTCCAATTCCAGAACGCATGTGGCCTGTGCGTCTCAAATCTCTAACAGAGATTTAACTCTGCGTCTCAAGCCTTGGACGCAGAGTTAAAGCCCAGAACGCCAACTGAGGCGTTTTGACTTGTTCAAACGCAAGTCGAACGGCCTCAAAACCGTTATCCCACGTTCTGAGGGATCTTCGCCCACTTAGGAGAGGATTTAGGGGTTGGTTACACCCCTAATCCCCCTATAAATAACCGACTTACTCAACCGAGTAAGGGTTGATCGGTTTTTAGCAGAAAAACCGCATAGGGTTGAGGGGAGCTGGCATCAAAACCGCTCAAGGTCAACAAAGCTCAGTAGTTCAACAACACGAAGGAGATCTTTTGAAGATCAAGGAACTGATCAACGATCAGTTAATCAAATCCCA
>NW_017973527.1:0-6914 GCF_001876935.1 Asparagus officinalis
GCATATCATCAACATACAATAACAAATAAATGTGCTCACCATCCTGTAGCTTGCGCATATAAACACACGAGTCATAAGGGCTCCTCGTGTACCCTCAGCCAATCATAAAGCTATCAAATCTCTTGTACCACTGTCGCGGTGATTGCTTCAGTCCATAAAGAGATTTCATCAATTTGCACACCAAATTTTCCCTTCCTGCAGCTTTAAACCCCATAGGTTGTGTCATGTAGATCTCCTCATCTAAGTCTCCATGTAAAAAGGCTGTCTTCACATCCATTTGGACCAAATCTAAGTCCAGCTGTGCCACCAATGCCAATAGTATCCGAATCGACGAATGCTTCACAATGGGTGAAAACACCTCGTTGTAATCAACACCTTCAAGCTGTGCATATCCCTTGGCAACCAATCTGGCCTTGAACCGAATGTCCCCAATAGAAGATCCCTCCTTCTTAGCATACACCCACTTGCAACCAATAGCTTTCTTACCCTTAGGTAGCTGTGCAAGTTCCCAAGTGTCGTTCTTCTGAAGAGATTGCATCTCCTCCTCCATAGCATTCCTCCACCTAATAGAATCAGGGCTGGACTCTGCCTCCCTGAATATGGTAGGAATAAGATCATCAATGACCTCCACCGATAAAGCATATGCCACCATGACATAGATCATCAACGACCTCCACCGATAAAGCATATGCCACCATGACATCATCATATCTCGCTGGCCGACGAATCTCTCTCCTCGTTCTATCTGCTGCAATGGACCCATGAGTATGACCCTGCTCCTGAGCCTCACCATCCACTGTATCCCCCAAATGCCCTACTGTCATCTCATCTCCTCCCTGTGTCACCTCTGTAGGAGTCTCAATGGGGACAGTGCCAACTGGAGTGGGTGGAGTCACATCATCCTCCACCTGCTGCGATATCCCTCCTGTCTGATCTTCCTCCACCTGTTGAGGAACTCGAGGCTTCATCATGTACGCCTCATCAAATGTGACATCTCTGCTAATGATCATCTTCTTGTCTTGTGGATCCCATAATTTGAAGCATTTGACACCTTCTCTAAATCCCACAAAGATAGCCTTCCTCGCTCTCGGATTCAACTTCCCATCACTAACATAAGCTGGACACCAAAAAATCCGAAGATTCTCATAATCACTAGCCACAGAACCAGGCCAACGCTCCAAAGGAGTCTTCCCCTCTATCGCAGTGCACGGTAACCTGTTAATGAGATGGCTCGCATAAACTAACGCCTCGGCCCAAAAAGATCTAGCCAATCCACTCTGCGTCATCATACATCGCACCTTCTCCAGCAAGGTACGGTTCAACCTCTCTGCCACCCCATTCTGTTGCGGTGTCTCTCTAACTGTGAAGTGTCTTCTAATACCGTGATCCCGGCAAAACTGCAGAAATGGATCACTCTTGTACTCTCCACCATTGTCTGAACGAAGAGTCTTCACCTTTCTACCTGTCTGCAGCTCCACTTTCTTCTTCCACTCCACAAATATATCCAGGACCTCATGTTTATGCTTCATGGTATATACCCAATTCCTCCTGGAATAATCATCAATGAAAGTGACGAAATAGTTTGCCCCACCAAGCGATGTGTGCTTAGAAGGGCCCCAAACATCTGTGTGAATGTAGTCTAATATACCTTGGGTGTTGTGAATTGCGGTGCCAAACTTCACTTTAGTCTTCTTCCCAAGTATGCAATGCTCACACATATCCATCTTGCAGGTCTTTGCACCTTTCAATAGCCCCTGTTTTGCCAATGACTGAAGGGACTTTTCACCTGTGTGTCCAAGCCTCATGTGCCATAGTGTGGTAGTGTCCTCCTCTGTGGTAATAGAAGCTGCTGGTTGGTGAAGGTAGAGGCTATGGGTTAGTGTTAAGGTTTTGGGGGAGGTGGCAGCCATGGGTCAAGGTTAGGGTTTTGAGAGAGGTGGCGGCCATGTGTTAGGATTAGGGTTAGGATTTGTTTAGGAGGATGGAGGAGGCTAGGGTTAGGGTTATGGGTTGGAAGGAAGAAGATGAAGGTAAAATGGAAATATCTGATTTTTCGTAAGTGAACAGTAAAAAAAGGTGTGACATTGCAAACATGTTAAAAAGTAAAGGTGGTTTACATAAAAACGTTTAAAAATGATAAGTATCAATTTGGGTAAAAGTAAAGATAATTTTGGTGAAAAAACCCATACATACGCGCACACACACAAACACACACATACACACACACACGTACACGCGCGCGAGCGCGCGCGCACGCGACCACACACACACACACACACATAAGCGATATGGCGAGATGGTGAGATTGGTTGCTAAATGTGAGATAGTCATTCTACACTATTAGATTCAAATTAATAGTTAGATTTAAACTAATAGAATAATTAATTAAAGATATGTGACCCCACATTTATTTGATTTCTCTACCAAATCTTCTCTAACCTTAACCCTAACCCGAGCCCAAAACCTAATCAGAACCCTAACCCAACCCGAACCCTAACCCTAACCCTAACCTATACCCATTAACCCTAAACCTAACTCTAAACCTAAATTGAACTCGAAATCACTGACCCTAAACCTAACCCGAACCCTAACCCGAACCTGAAACCTGAACCCCGAATCCACTAACCCTAACCCTAACGCGAACCCAAATAATAAAGAGAGGAGGTAGAAGGGAGGATATGGGAAATCTTTGAGAAGATTTAGTAGGAAAATCAAGTAAATGTGGGGGTCACATATCTTTAATTAGTTAATCCTATTATTTTAAATCTAACCATTAATTTGAAGCTAACAGTGTAGAATGTGTGAACACGTGATTGGGGGCCCACGTTATTTATGAACGCGCTTGTTCCTGCCGCTCGTTTCCGCGTGGAGTGATTTGCTTGTGGGGGCCACCTCTTATTCGTGAACGCGTTTTCGTGAATGCGTTAGCCGACACAATTTCTCCATATAAATAGGGTTCTTATTTCTAGGTTTTAAGGGGTGTGCAAGGGGTGAAATGGGTGCTTTTGTGCGGCTGGAGAAAAAGCGTAGCAAGGAGGCTTTGACTGTGAAGTTTTTTTTGCGGCTACGGGAAAAGGAATTTTGACGGCTGGTGCAGGTGCAAAGGTGGCAGAGGATTTGTTTTGTTATTTTGCGGCTGATTCCAAAATCAATCAAAGGCTCCTTTGTATCCCCTTTGAGAGAGTATTTGTGTGAGGGATCTGAGAGTTTGTGAGAGGGTTTTATTTGTGAGATTGTAAACCCCAATTGTATCTCTCCCTCTATTAGTAGATCTCCCTTTATGTTCTTGTCGTGATTTGTAATAGCTTGTAGGTTCCCTCGACGCGCAGTCCTAGAGCTGATGAGAGGAAGAGCTGATATCTCACTTTGATGAGATATCTGGCTTTTGGTTCTTGTTTCCTTTGAGAAGCAAGAATTTCATTGTGATCTAATCTCTTGTTGTGCACCTTGCGCACCGGAGGTGCTGCCGAAATTTCCGCTGCGCACAACAAGTGGTATCAGAGCTCCGGGTTGGACTTGGGAGCTTGTTTGAAGGATTCGCTGAAGGATTCTTATTTGAAGATTAGATCGACAATATGGGTGAAGCAAGCACATCGGGATCGTCTCTTACGAAGACGATACATAGTTTGAGCATCAATAACATGAAGATTGATGTTCCGAAGTTCGACGGCAAGATCAATTTCGGATTGTGGAGATGTCAGGTGATGGACGCCTTGGACGCTCAGAATTTGGAGGAGACTCTTGAGTTACAAGAGAAACCTGCCGAGATGGAAGCTAAGGTTTGGAAGAAGATGAATAGTAGGGCGTGTGAAGTTATTCGGTCATGCTTGACGTCGGATCTTATTTATGACGTGATGAACGAGACGTCGGCGAAGAAGATGTGGGAAACACTCAATGAAAAATATCTTACTAAGAGCATTGAGAATCGGCTTCACTTGAAGAAGAGGTTTTACCAGTTCAAGATGAAGATGGGAGTTTCCATTAGGGAGCATGTTAACAACTTCACAAAGCTACTTTCAGATATGGCCAATGTGGATATCATGGTTGAGGATGAAGACAAGGCGATGCTACTTTTGTGTTCGTTGCCAGATGATGATTTTGGTACGTTTGTCCTAACTATGATTAACTTTTGTGTTCGTTGCCCGAGGATGATTATGGTACTTTTGTCCTAACTATGATTAATGGAAGAACTACTGTTAGTTATAAGGAGGTGACCTCAGCGTTGGTGAATTATGAGTTGAGGAAGAGTGTTGATGAGTCCTCCGAGAAGGCATCGGGAGATGCATTAGTAGTTCATGGCCGTGGTTCAAACCGAAGCAGAAGGTCGCGGTCTAGAGGTGCACATCGTGGGATTCATAGGAATCAATGTGCCTTTTGTAAAGAGGATGGATATTGGAAAGCCGATTGCCCAAAGTTAGATCGAGCCAAGAAGAATAAGGGGAAAGCTGTACAAGCTCCAGAGGTGAATGTTGTCAAGACTAGTGGCAACAATTCAGATTCGAATTCTTCGGGCTATTCGTTATCTGCACTACCGTCAGTTTGTGTTGCCAACTCTACAGAGTGGATGTTGGATTCGGGTGCTTCATACCATGTTTGCCCTAGGAGGGATTGGTTCTCCAGCTTTCAGAAGTTGGAAAGAGAGGATGTTGTGCTCATGGGTAATGGACATGCATGCTCTATTGGTGGTATTGGTACCGTTCGAATTAAGATGAGTGACGGGATGGTGCGAGAGTTGAATGAAGTGAGGTTCGTTCCGCAGTTGTCGAAGAACATCATTTCACTAGGAGCTTTGGTGGCATCTGGCTATAAAGTGACCTTGGTGGATGCACGTTTGAAGGTCACATCGGGGTCCATGATTGTAATGAAGGGCGTTAGAAGGAGAAATTTGTATTATTTGCTCGGAAGTACGGCAATTGATAGGGAGATGACGACTTCATCAGATTCGGCTAGACTGTGGCGTTGTTTGATGCTGGGTTATTTAATTGGTAATGCCGTGCATAGGTTGTTGAGGAGTGCTATGACCTGCAGTTTGAAGTCCTGTGAACCCATTGATATGAGCGAGAAGACCGAGATGGAGTTTGGCACTTCTATCCATCATTCGAGGGGTCTTCTGAGGGGTGTTTATTCAGGCATTCGGGGGCCTTCTAAGGGAGCATTATTGGG
Organism: Asparagus officinalis; assembly: GCF_001876935.1. Taxonomy (NCBI): domain Eukaryota; kingdom Viridiplantae; phylum Streptophyta; class Magnoliopsida; order Asparagales; family Asparagaceae; genus Asparagus; species Asparagus officinalis. The sequence continues at coordinate 5,164 of NW_017973527.1, forward strand.
AGGTAATAGGTATGTGGTTTCCACAGTTGGGGATTGCTCTAGACATTGGTGGGTTGCAACCAAGTCCCGTTGGTGTGAAATCCTAGAAGCCCGCAACAAATGGAGGAAGTGTATTGGCAGAAAGGTGAAGGTACTTCAGTCTGATGTTAGAGGGAGGTACAAGAGGGACCTATTTTTGCATTTGTGCCGAGCTCACAGCAATTGGAGACACTTCATTGGTTTGGAAACTTTGAGGCGACGTGATGAGATGGCAGATTCAGGGATTTGTTCCTTTCTGGAGGAGGATCGACATTTGATGTCGAGCATTGGCATTGGTGTGCATGCTATGACATGTTTAGGCCATCTTATGTATAGGTTGCCGACTGCTGCATGTAGAGATTTTGGATCTGGTGGAGCTGTTTCAGATTTTGGGTTGCGTCGGATGTTTGGCTACCCAGCACTTGGTCACATCGTGGATGTGAGATTTGATCCGATAGCACATTTGGGATTCAGAGGCGTGTTTGATTATCAGGTATTGGCTTCTGACTTTGTTCTGAGCAGGTATGTCACATTTAACTCTCGGCAGGTGGAGAGTGGTGATCAGATCTTTAGGACATCGCAGCGGGTGGAGAGTGATGCTACTCCACGTTGGGTGGAAACTCCGGATCATACTGCATCATTTGGGATTCCAGCTGATGTGACACAGATAGGGAATCGTGTTGATTTGGATGCAGATGATCGGTTGATTGATTCGAGTGCAGCTGGTAGTTGTAGTCTGGATATGGCCATTGGTTCGTCTCAGGTGGAGGTGTTTGAGGTCATTGGAGGTGTTATCAGCCGCAGAGTTGGTGATATTGGAGAAGGGTTGCGAACTCTTCTATTAGATTGAGGTCGTTTGCGGCCATTTTGGTGAACTACGTTCGGCTTGATTCCTTGGGCAAGAGGATACGTAGGCAGTCTTTCAGATGCAGCCGGTTTGGATTAGTTGATGGGGGTGAGATCGATTTGGTGAGCGACATTGACATTTGGGGTGAGTGTTTGCACTCCCATTTGGGTCTCAGCAAGTGAGGCATTTGGTGTAGTCGGTGTGAATTTTGTTTTCAGCAATGAAGTTACACCTGAGGGGCCCACCTTCATGTAGTTCCGTGTGAGAATTCTTTCCGCGTGAAGAAGTTCTAGGCCCACCCGAAGCATCCTATAAAAGAGAGAATTTCCTAGGGTTTCGTGCAGGAAGTGAGGGGGTTCTTTTGGCGGCAGCAAAAGATGGGGGGGCCACCACATGAGCGAATGAGAAATCATCCCCTCGTTTCCGCGTGATTAGCAGGCCAGGCCCACCCGATCTTCACACTATAAATAATGGTGTGGTTTCCTAGGGCAAAGGGGTGCAAGGCAGGAGTTTTCTTCGTAGCCGCCAACGAAGAAAAAGCAAAGGACTTGGGCGTGCAAGGCTGGGAAAAGGCAGGAGCAAAAGGAGCGGCTACAGTTCAACGCAGAGACTTGGCGGCGTGGATTTCGGCAGCGTGAAAGATTTTTCGGCGTGAATAAGGGAAATTCGACAGAGGCTGAGTTGGCTGTTGTCTAGGGTTTTGTGTAGCCATTTTTTAGGGTTTTGGCATCCTTTTTGAGAGAGATTTTGTGTGAGGGATCTGAGAGTTTGTGAGAGGGTTTAGATTGTGAGATTGTAAACCCCAGTTGTATCTCTCCCTCTAATAGTAGATCTCCCCCTCCTTGCCCCGTGGACGTAGGCAGTTTGCCGAACCACGTAAAAATTT
>NW_017973527.1:6939-20247 GCF_001876935.1 Asparagus officinalis
TCATAGAGATTTTGCGATCTGGTGGAGCCTGTTTCAGAATTTTGGGTTGCGTCGGATGCTTTGGGCTACCCAGCCAGCTTGGTTCACATCGGTGGATGTCGGAGATTTGATGCGATAGCACATTTGGGGATTCAGAGGCGTGTTTGATTATCAGGTATTGGGCTTCTGACTTTGTTCTTGAAGCAGGTATGTCACATTTATACTCTTCGGCACAGGTGTTTAGGTGGGATCACGATCCTTAGTGTAAGGACATCGCAGCGGGTGTGAGAGTGATTGCTACTCCACGTTGGGGTGGGAAACTCCGCGATCGTATACTGCATCATTTGGGATTCCAGCTGATGTGACCAGATAGGGAATCGTGGTTGGATGTTGGATGAGATCGGATCGCGTTGATTGATTTCGAGCTGCAGCATGGTAGTTGTAGTCTGGATCATGGCCATTGGTTCGTCTCAGTGGTGGAGGTGTTTGAGCGCTCATTGGAGTGTTATCAGCCGCCAGAGTTGGTGGAATTATTGGAGAAGCGTTGCGAACGCTTCTATTAGACTTGAGGTCGTTTGCGGGCCATTTGGGTTGAACTACGTTCGGCTTGATTCTTGGGCAAGAGGATACGTAGGCAGTCTTTCAGGATGCAGGGCCGCGTTTGGATTAGTTGATGCGGGGTGGGAGATCGATTTTGGGTGAGGACATTGACATTTGTGGGGTGATGTGCTTTGCTACTCCGCATTTGGTCTCAGCCAGTGAGCTATTTTTACGGTGTAGTCGGGTGTAGGGCCATTGATTGGTGAGTAGACACTATTTGTTTTGGGTTGAAGGTTCGCACTCCCGTTTGGGGTCTCGACTTGTTGTTGTGTTGTGCGGTTTGTGGTGTGGCTGTTTGGTGTGGTACGTGGTGCTGTGTTTGGTGGGATGGGAGTCCGTTGTCATGATCCGTGCTTGCCATGGTGTACTGGGATTAAATAAGTGAGGCATTTGGTTTTGGTGGGTTCGGCTCGTTTTGGGAAAACTTCGTCGAGTTGGAGAATTGGAACACGTGATTTATGGCACCACATGTGGGAATTTGTTTTCAGCGAATGAAGTTACACCCTGAGGGGCCCACCTTCATGTTAGTTCCGTGTGAGAATTCTTTCCGCGTGAAGAAGTTCTAGCGCCCACCGAAGCATCCTATAAAGGGAGAGAATTCCTAGGCTTTCGTGCAAGGAGTGAGGGGGGTTCTTTTGGCGGCAGCAAAAGCAAGTAAAGCAGGCGGTGCAAAGCCTGGGAAAAGGCCACGCAGCAGAAAGGACGGCTACAGTTCCAACGCCAGAGACTTGGCGGCGCTGGATTCTCGCAGGCGTGAAAGATTTTTCGGCGTGGAATAAGCCGGAAATTCGACAGAGCTGATGTTGGCTGTTGGTTAGGTTTTGTGTAGCCATTTTTTAGGGTTTTGGCATCCTTTTTGAGAGGCAGATTTTGTGCTGGGGAGGGATCTGAGAGTTTGTGGAGAGGGTTTAGATTGTTGGAGATTAAACCCCAGTTGTATCTTCTCCCTCTAATGTACATCCCCCCCTCTTGGGCCCGGTGGACGTAGGCAGTTTGCCGAACCCACGTAAAATTGTATTCATTGCCGTGATTTCATAATAGCTTGTAGGATCCCTCGACGCGCAGTCCTAGAGCTGACGGAGAGGAAGAGCAAATATCCCACCTCTTGATGGGATATTAGGCTTTCAGATTTCTATGTTCCCTTTGAGAAACAGAATTCCATTGTATTAATCTCTTGTTGTGCACCTTGCGGCACCGGAGGTGCTGCCGAAATTTCCGGCTGCGCACAACAGTCGGGCAATGTCGCCTACGTCCACTGGGCAAGGAGGGGGGATTTCACTAATAGAAATCAAGGGGAAAGTAATACAAATTAGGGTTACAAATCTACCCAAAAACCCTCAAACAACTTCACTTGATCTCTCCAATAGACTCCAACAAAAGAAGCCCTTGAAAATCCCCTTCAGCAGCTCAAAATCTCCCTTGCATAAACCCTAGAACAACAACTTGGGTATTTATATGAAACCCAGTTGAAACGGGTCTGGAAAACAGACCCAGGCCGAAACCCGATAGTCGGTCGACCGCAGCACCACTGCCGGTCGACCGCAAATTATCCCGAGGCCCAGTCTGCTCTCTGGACAAATCGCGGTCGACCGCAGCGTCTCGTCCGGTCGACCGCCCAAAGTCCAGAGGCACACTAAGAATTGTGTGCACATATCGGTCGACCGCAGAACCATTGCCGGTCGACCGCCCAACTTCCAGAGGCATACCTCTGATTTTTCACCAACTCTACAAAAGTAATTGTACAAAAACAGTTCTCTGGACAATCATTCCCAGGTTTTCAATCGAAGGATCTGTTGACTTGATTTCAACATTAGATTTTTACTGTGTGAACAACAAAGGAACACACAGTTGGAACTTACAACCAAGAATTATTCAGTAAAATATGGTAAAAGGGGATGCCAGGAAAATGAGACCAGTTTCAAACCGTGGAGGGAATTGCCCTATGGGGCACATATTCTTCAAATGAATAATTACAAAGTAACTTTTCAGTATTGCAGTTTAATAGTCAATTGAAATACCACTCAAGTTACCCTCTGAAAGAATCATTGATAACATTGGTTGGAGATTATTATTAATGTTCTTCTATCACATTATTAGTTGCTTTCTGTTAGTTCCTACTTTTATCATTGTTGATGGACTCCACAGGTTATGTGCTTATGGACTTATGCACTGCGTATATTCTCCGCCAATAGTGACATAAGAATGCGAAGGCAAGCAACATCTTACTCGATGATGAACTGACACCTTCTATCAGCAATTGTGGACTAACTGTGTTGGGGACTCTTTTTGACTCAACCGAAGGTAATTGCTCATGCTTTTCATTCTGTAGTATAGATGTTTTTTAGTAGATTAGCTTCTTCATAAGCTTATGGTGTCGACAAGATAACTACAGCAACAAGAAAACCTTTATCCAAATTTATTGGGTTTGGCTATGTGAATCTTTTTCTTCCAACTCAAATTATTTTAAGGATTACCTCCACCACTAAATTAACTATAATTTTATTCTTCTTAATTACTTTCAACTAAGTTTTTATAGGCCTACTACCTCTTACTATTCTTTAATATTTAATTAATCTTATCACTTTCCTAATTAGAGCATTTAGTGGTCTCCGTCGCTGACAACGCACCATCTCAGTCGATTTTTTTTATTTTCTTCTCAATAAGAGCAACCTCTAATTTATTTGAACCGCACCTATTTTCTTATCCAATCTTTTAGGTATATCCACATGTCCGTCATATTTTCTCATTTCTGATATACTCATTTTCACACATGTTTTTTAATTGCCCAACATTTAGATCTATAATGTATTGTTGGTCTTACATATGTCCTACAAAACTTTTCCTTCGCATAGAGCATTTTACGATCACATAGGACTCTAAAATAAGGAAGATCCAGTTGAAATGTACTAATTTTCTGTAAGTAGTTATAAGCGTGACTTGACCCTTTAGGTCCAGGAGCTGGTGCCTAATCCCCGGCCAAGACAAATATGAGCAAGAAAGGGCCTTCCCATAATTGCATAGGATTTTTAGTATTGTCCGAGTAGGGTTAAATCTGTAATTTGATGTACACTATAACTTATTGAGAGGACTACCTAATTATATTTTAGCATATAATGTTTAGCATGATGAGTATGTGAATGAAGTTTGAAGGGTTTGCTCAACCTAGTTCCATCCTCTGAAAATTTTTGATACAAGATACTAAAAGGTGTTAGCATTAGGCCGCAATTTCCTTCAAAGTATTTTTGTAGTACTGGCAGAAGTGAATATTATATTAATAGAGAGTCCACAAGTTCTAGCATCTGATCCTTATTTATGTGGTCAGAAATAACCTCTTTCTACTTGTTATATCTGTTGAAACTTTTCAGGAAACTAAATACGTAATTTATCTTGAAATTTGAGATACGGGTAAAACCTTACATTTGATGCAACAGAGAAATACTATTCTAGAGCGAATGCCCTACGTGATGAACTTAGATATGGAGCTTGATATAACCTAAAAAGGGGGAATAGCGAATTAACGTCTTTTCATTAACCTGCATCTGATCAAAGGATGTTATCACTTACCTTTAGGCTTTGCGTTGAAGCACCATTCATTTTTTTTTCCAGTCACCTTCAGCTACAAATTTGTACTCTTACTTATGGCTTTGATGGTAAAGAAGAAAAAAATCATGAGTTTGAAGTTAATGGTGAAGTTTCTTTCAATTGGCAACCATGCTAGGCAAGAACCAGACGTTGTAATTTGATATCTTTCGAAAGAGAATTTCCTTGAGAATAATAAACTAATATCTCTATCCATTTTCATTTAGGCTCTGTTTGGTTTGATAGAAAGGGAGAGAAAGGAAAGTAAAATAAAAGAGAGTGTGTTTCTATTTTTTGGTTTAAAAGAAAATAAAAGAGAAAAAGAAAATAATTTTCACGATAGAAAAAACGGTATATATTTTTTCTTTTCCACTTTCTCTCCGCTGCCAGTGAAAATGAGGGGGAGAGACGGAACCGCCTTGCTCGTCGCCTCCCAACCTGATCCCGATCTCTCGCTTCTCCTTCCAAAACTCGAGTCCATCTCCTTTCTCTTTCGCCTCCTTGTTCTCTCTCCTCTCTCTCTCTCTCTCTCTCTCTCTCTCTCTCTCTCTCTCGATCAAATCCCAGTTTAATGCCGATCAAATCCCAGTCCGATGCTAATCAAACCGTTGTTCAACTTCTCAGTTTTCGACAACAAAGCGACACTATAGCTATCCGATCGGATTGGTTGTCTCAAATTTGCTGAAGATTCGAGTTCTCCTCTCAGATCACTCTCCTGTGAAAATGAATCTAGCGAAGAAAAAACTCAATGATTCATCAGTTGAGGCAAAAAATTTTCGATTTTTATGGTATTAGATATTATAGTTGCAACTAGTATAATTGAGACTTCAGCCCTTATTTGATCTATGTTGTGATCATAGTTAAGGGGGACCTATTGATTTTAACCTCACTTTTTATTGGGTATTTGCTTGGTGGTTGTTGATTATTGAGTATTATCTGGTTTTAGTAAAATTAATCTGAAACCTAAGTAGATGAAAATAACTGATACGTTGGTTTGGTAAGTTGCTCGTATACTGAGGTTACTAGCCCTTCATTCTGAATGTAAATATGTGTGCATTTGTTGCTGTCATTTCTTACTGTCAATTTATATTCAAGACCCCTGCAGAGGGTTCCTTTGTCTGTAGATTATTACTTGCTTCTTTTGCTCAATACCTTAAAAGAGAGCTGTTGCATTCAAGATTCAACTAAATTTGGGTCAATTGCTTCTTTTGCTCAATATTAAATTTGGGAGCTGTTGTTGTATTCTAAACTTGGGATAAAGGGCAATGGAGGAAGCATTTTTTGAAGTAGCAGTTGTTGACATTATTCACTTTTGATTTCTTGCAGAGGTTCACTAATGTCTACTGACATTCTGTCCTTAATTAGTATCAATATTCAGAATTTGTATATATAGATGATTTGTAGATTCTTCAACCTGTACATTGGCAACTTTGAGTTTTGGGGTATATTATCAGAAACGTTTGAGTATGATTAACATTGATATAAGAGGAGTTTTTAGTATTTGAAACTTTAGGAAAGAACATTTGTTTATGAATTTGCAACATTTTGGTGCCATCCATGAAACAATTTTTTTTGCATACTCTCTAACGAAAAGAAATTAAGTTGATTGATGTCTGGTTCCTATAGGTTTACACAACAAAGAACACCAACCATAACTTCTATTCTACATATCGGATTGATGTGTCGTTTGCGGCATCATGAATATAACTGATACGACCTTTTCATCAATACAATTAGACTCAGATGAATGCTTGGTTTCTCCCCTCAAAGCGACTGAGTTGGAAAATGTTGTACATATGTACATGCTGTAGAGAAATGCCTATAACTTTCTGTGTACATTGCAGATTGAAGTGAAACCTTCTCCATTTGAAAGCAAATTTAAAGACCTATCTATCAATACATTAATTGTAGTCACATGATTTCATTTGGGTCCTGACATAGTCAAATAAAGTGACTAATTTTACAGAGACCTACTCTGTTCAGATTTTGTTGACAAATCACCGATTGGATAGTAACTAGACCTCGTCGTTGTTTAACCTGGGAATAGGAAAACAATCTATTAGCATGCACTAGATAATCATATCCGGTAAAATATGATGATCACATATATATGTATATGATGTGAACGTGTAGGATTCCTAATCTGAGATATGATGTTTGAAATCATGGATTTTACTTGAATACCAGGCAGGTAACAATTCCACAATTTTCTATTCCTTCATGGAACTTTGAACCTTGTTTCTCGTTCATTTTTACATGATTTCATTTGGGTCCTAGAATAGCAAATGATGATTGCCTATCTCAAGGACAATCTTGATTTGTGCCGGCTACTAGCATATTCACATTAAAAATTCAAAATTTAGTTCCAATCCTTAAATTTCCATCTTTCAATCATTAATTTTTCTGCTAATTCTTATTTCAATGCGAGATTAAGAATTTGTAGTGACATTGTTAGAAAATATAAATGTTATAGTTCAGTGAGATTTCACCCCTTCTTTACCTTTGACTATGAACTTCAGAGTTTAGTTTGTGACGTGCTTACTAGAGGAAGTGTTTGAATTTGTAGACAAAAGAAGATGATGAATGGGCAGTACAAAGGAAAAAGATAAAATGTTCAGCAATTCAGCAGGGATTGTGGCTGCATATGCAGCATATGTAGGTGCTATTATGGTAACTAATATCCACCAAGTAGAGTATGTAGATAGATCTATCTTAGCTCAAAAAGATGAACATATGAACTTACTTATGGAGCGACTTACTCAACAAAGTGACATAGGCTTTCCTTTGGTATGCATAGGATCGAGTTATGGATAAGTGCCATATTGGAACAAAAATTAGATGATTCCTTGCTATTGACTTATGAAGTTTGCTTTCATGAGGATCGAATTAAATGAACTGACTTGTATCTTTAAAGTGCAGTCACGTGGGCAGTTTTTACCTTGAACAAAAGAAAAACCAATCTACGGTCTACACTGAAAATAACCTTCTTATGTGGCATGGATTTGTATCTTAGGAAAGGAAGAGTACTTGTAATTGTTTAGTTCCTAGTTGAACACCTTCTATGCACTGCATGAAGTAGTAAAAATATGAACACGAATTGATTTCATTTGTCTAATATATTTTGTTTGTCTCTGTTAGAGGAGTATATTGTGGGACGTGGGTGCTACTACTAGAAGAGTATCCAGATAATTTCCCTTTCACATGAAATAAGTGAATATCGTATGTTGCTGACTTGTTGAAGCCATCAGTATGCTGATTTCCCGCTTCAATACCTATAGTGTGAGTTGTGGATTATATTGTTTGATTGGGTTAGAATTCTATTTTAGAGTGTGTATATGCCTGTGCATATATGTATGCATACGTTTGCATGGGTGCTTGCACGCATGCGTGCACGTGAGTGTGCATGTATGCATGTATCTGTGGCTGGAACTCTTTGAGCTTAATGTTACATTCTGAAAAGAAATTAACTGACCCTCCAAATTTTAGTTGCTACTGATAATATATACCCTTTTTATTTGTAAATGTCTCCACTATTTAGCATCAACTAACTGGGTCACAAATAATTAGGCTCCTATTACAACATATCTCTTCTGAAGGCTTTGTAGTTAATTTTAATTTTGAATATGTTCATGTTATGCTCCTGGCGAGACCATTACATGATTGTTTTCTTTTTTAAACTGTCATCTATGTATTTGAGATTAGTAACTTTGTATAGCCATCTATTTGGTGATCTATTTCATTTTTGGATGCTTATGAGTTGAGATCTACATGACATCTTACAAGATAGGATAGCATGGACAGTTTACCAAAAAGTGCTCCAAAAATAGTTGCTTTGCAAATTCAGGAACACTATGAAATTAAAAAGATTATAGAATGTCACTATTACATTGTGTTCTACAGTAAATTTTTTCTAGTTCTAAGTTTATTGCTTTGAAATTCTTTTCTCCCATATTGATTTATGTACACATTTACAATAAGCATGCCTTCAAGTTATCTCTCCGTTTGGAAGTATTCATTAAATTTCACAAGATTAGAACATGAAGCCACATGTTTCTGGGACAAACTTAACATTACGATGATTAGTCACTTTCATCATTTCTGATGATTAGCCTTAAGAAAAGAACCATGATATGACGATTGATAGTTTCATTTTGCTTCTAAAAGAATGTTAAGACTTCATTTTATAGGTTTTTGATGTTTTTTTTGTCAATATAGGTTTTTTATGTTCATATTCTACTTATTTGAATTTTTTGAATTAATTTCAGGGGATGAATGATGCGAGATTGATGTTTTGATGGGCTCACTAAAGTCAAAAACCAAGGACTTTGGCATATTTCTCTCTCTCTCTCTCTCTCTCTCTCTCTCTGGTTAAGATTCTCTATATGAAATTGATTGTAATAGAATTTGTTTGTTAAGATTTTCTATATGAAATTGATTATAATAGACTTTGTTGGTTAAGATTTTCTATATGAAATTGATTATAATAGACTTGTGACTAGAAATTGATTATACTTTATATTAGGAATATTGATTATAATAGACTTGTGACTAGAAATTGATTATACTTAATATTAGGAATATCATGACATTTATTTTAGATTTGTTTTGGTTCTTTCATTGACCTTTCTTTCTACAAATATTATGTGTTAGAAATGTTGTTTTTTAATTAGTGGAATTGTGGTTGTGCTCTTGGTTGTTAATTATTTTTTGTAAATTATTTAAAATCTAAATCTAATTCCAAAAAGTATAAATAAAAATTATGTTGTGATAATTTCTTCCTCTTTTTCTCATAAAGGTAACCAAACAAGAGAAAATGACTTTCTTATGAATTTTCTTCTAACTTGTTTTACAATATTCTTTCTAACCAAACAATATAAAGAATATCATTTTCTTTTTCTTTTCCTTTCTTTTTTTACTTTCTCTTTATTTTTATTTTCTCTCATTCTCTCAAACCAAACATAGCGTTAGGATACCACATGAGTGCCGTGGGAATTATTGCCGCGTAAGGTAAATTTAGTTCAATTCTGTATATCAAACATGTCGTCTCCGCTGTCTCATAATCATAATCAAGCCTTCTCGAATTAACCGAATTCTTTGTTACAAATCTACGCTCGAGTCTTCATATATCTTCTTCTTATTATTTCACCTGTTATTTTCTTCTTTCATATTACCTATAGTTATGACAACTTTCTAGACGCTAGAGAACTTTTTAGCTAGATAACAAGGCTATTACCCGTGTATCCGAAGAGAAAATTTATCACATCATCGACTTTACACGCTAATCAAACATGTCAATTAAAATATATAAAAATATTAGTACGAATTATCTATTTATCTTTGAACAATCGTAAGTTCTGGAAAGTTATGCTGAGAGCCTTCAGTTTGTGTTATTATGGTTCCAAATATTTTAAAACCGATGGAAAGTTTTTCTAAAACCGAACGTAAGTGTCAAATTTCGGTTCAGTCTCTCTCTAAACCCCAACGTAAGTAACTGAATACGTTCGACTACTATACGTCATTGCTGTTGTGCGCCGCGGAAGCCCTAAATTGACAAATCGAAGGCACACACAAGACAATAGTAGACCACAAACCAATGCAAGCCAACCAATCACAGCACAAACACAAGATATACGTGGTTCGGCAATATGCCTACGTCCACGGGGCAAGGAGAGGGAAGCTTTACTATTCAAATCAAAGGGGAGTACAAGTTAGGGTTACAAATCTTACTCAAAACCCTCAAATAAGACCAAAAGATCTCTCAAATAGACTCCAACAATAGAAGCCCTCAAATCTCCCTTTGCTCAGCTCAAAATCGCCCAACCTCTAACCCTAAAAACGAGTTTAGGGTATTTATACAACTCCCAAGCGAAACGGGTCTGGAAACCTGAACCAACTGAAACCCGCTTCGTCGGTCGACCGGGTCGGTCGACTGCGATCAATTCCGGTCGACCGACCCGGTCGACCGACCACCTCCAGCAGAACCCCGAAAGAATCCAGAGAGCCGTCGGTCGACCGGGCCGGTCGACCGACCTCCTTGTGCACGAATCCGGTCGACCGGACCGGTCGACCGCCAATAGTTCCTCAACAGGTCCAGGAACAATACTCGAGCTGAAACACGATCTCCCCCAATCTTGATCAACTGATCAAACCGGCTGCATCTAAAGACTGCCTACGTATCCTCTTGCCCAACCCACGGGTCTTCCCATGTTGGCATTTGATCGTCGTCTTCCATGGTGGATGGATCGGCTGTAGCCATATTTGACATTAGGGTTTTGAAGACTTCTCCCAGACTTGTATCGGAGTCCCACTCTGAAGCATCGGGAGAGTATCCTTTCTTGGCTTTGTTAGCAATTTGATCGATGATTTGCCAACCACATTCGTCATCTGATGAAACATAACCTAAGCCTCGCCCATATTTATAATAATCCTCAGGTTTACCTTTTGGTACATATACTGCTTTGGCTGGATTACGAGGACCTCGATCGAAGTATAAACCTTCTCCGAGTGTGAAATCGTAGCCCTGCTTTTCCATGAGCTTGCGCGCTTCTGGACTATACTTGGATAGATGTCGACCAGGTTTGTCATCATCTTCGTCTTCACTTAGGAAATGATCTGGTAACGGAGAGCTTTTTCCTTTACCGTAAATCACTTCTTTAGCACCTCTTACTTTGTTCGGGATGACCATGGTTGTTCCGAAAGAATGCTGGAGGTGTTCCTTCGTTACATAGGATGATCGGATCGGCATATACAACTCAGGATTGTCGTACAGCTCTTTTATCACATCATCAAGAGACAAGGAGTACTCTAAATCATCTTTTATTGCAATATCGGCAAGTTGCCAGTTACAATCTGCATCTGACGATTGTTCATCGTCAAGATTGATTACAAAGGGTACAATGTCATTTAAAACAAAACCGCCATTGTAATCGAATCCGGCTTCAGAATCAGCTTCTTCTCCGCTGTCTGTGCCCTGGGCCGATGGTTCAGTATCGGATTCGTTACCATAAAGGAGAGAATCGGTGAAATAATTCTCATACCCCTTGAATGGTTGCTTATCCGCGACCACCGTCCTAACCTCATTGTCAGTGTCGACATACTTCAAACACTGATGGAGAGTAGATGGAATTATCACGTTACTATGGATCCAAGGCCGACCCAATAGTAAGTTGTACGAAGTCTCCGCATCGATCACATAACACGTGACTTCTGTCTTCAGATCTCCCATCTGGCACTTCACCCGGATCTTACCCAAGGGTCTTGACCCACTAGTGTTGAATCCATAAATAACAGTGCCTGTGGACGCCAACTTGCTTACTGGAATGCTGAGGAAATGCATCAATCGAAGCGGCATAATACTCACAGCAGAACCCGGATCCACTTGGATTCGGTTGACTTGGCTGGAGCCAATGTATCCGACGAAATATAACGGCCGATCGTGGTTCGAATTCTTCGTCTGCATATCTTCTTTGGTGAAAGTAATGCAGGGAAGGTTCTTAGTCGCTATGTTGCACTGTTGACTCAGCGGTTCTGGCTGTTCATGCACCGGCTTGACTTGAGTCAGAAATACCTCTGCATTGGCCAAAGCTTCTTGTAGGGCCTCCCTGGTTTCTTTGGATAATCGCAGCAACTCATACAGCGTTATCCGTGCAGGAATGTTGGCTAATTGCGCCATAATGTCGAAGCTATGCGGAGTCTTCGAGCTTTCCGGTTTGTCTCTTCCAATTGGACGACTGAAACGAGACTGCTTCGGATTCTGTACCTCTTGGGGATTCTTCTCTTTTGGTTTATTCGCCGGCTGTCGTAGAGCTTCTTTACCCGGTGTAGGACTCGTAATTACCCCCATCTCTGTGAGAGTTTTGGCTGGTCCCCGCTTGTTCACCCCCTGCTCACTAGGTGGCGGATAATTGTAGTGATACTCATTTCCGCTCCGTGTCGCAAAAGCTTCTTGTTCTTCTTCAGAGAGCGGGAAAGTGGGGATTCTTTCGTCATCTTCCCCTGGGATAGCAGAGACTCCATAACAAGACTTCCCTTTTCCTTTAGACTTCCTCCCGGATGACGAACCGGCCCATTGTTCATCTCCAATCAGATCTGGATGAACCCAAAGGATTTCGCCATTTGGGGTTGTGTGCGGCACAAGTCCCTTTTGGCGCTGTCCGTGCGGATCGTCATTCACCGTCTTCATCCCGACTTTGGTGACGCGTTTTGGCTCGAACCAAGTTGTAGGCACCGACCCAAAACTGATTGACACTGCGTTGGCCCCCACATTCTTGGCTGGTTTCGGGGTTATGACTCCTACGTCGATTAACGCCTGGATCTTGTCCTTGAGGTGGTAGCATGATCTCGTAGGGTGGTGGACCGCTCTGTGGTACGCGCAGTACTTTGGATCCGTCACTTTGCTGGCCCCTTCTTGATCCACGATCGCCGGCAACTGGTGTTGCTGCGGCTGTTGCTGAGGTTGCAATTGAAAGGTTTGATTAGCATCAACTGCATTAGCATGTGCCTTACCTTTCCCCCGTAGGACAAAGTTTTGCTTTGGAGCACTTGTCGCCGGTTGGCCTCTTTCCGGCTGTTGCTGAGGTTGCAATTGAAAGGTTTGATTAGCATCAACTGCATTAGCATGTGCCTTACCTTTCCCCCGTAGGACAAAGTTTTGCTTTGGAGCACTTGTCGCCGGTTGGCCTCTTTCCGCCTTCTTCCTCTTGAGGAATCGCTCAGCTTGCTCTCCCCGGACTTTCAAGTCCTTCCACGTCTTGGATGGTGCTGTCCCCATTGCCAAGGTTGTTGTGGCAAGTTTGGAGGATGAATTCCTCTGTGATCGGGTCCCGGCAATTCATCGCCTTGTTCCGGAACCTTTTGACGAAGGTGTCGACTAACTCTCCGTCTTTCTGCTTCTCATCGAGCAACGATCCGATAGATATCTCGGTGTCGTCGTTGAAGAAGTTGGCCAGGAACTTGGTCTCCATGTCATCCCAGCTGTTCACGCTGCCTGGCTTGAGGCGGCGATACCAATCGAAGGCGGCTCCGCGAAGAGTACCGACGAATGACCGCACCATCAGAGGCTAATTACCAGAGATCACCCCCAGTACGATTTGAAGTAAATCAAATGCTGGGTAGGTGAACCCATCCCATTAAACGGCGTGAAGTTAATTA
>NW_017973528.1:0-18759 GCF_001876935.1 Asparagus officinalis
TCGGTCCGACGATATCCATACCCCACATTTCGAATGGCCAAGTCGCCGATGTAGGATGTAAGTTCCCCGATGCTTGGTGGATGAAATCTCCATGAATTTGGCATGCGTGACAACATTTAGCATAGTCAACCGCGTCTGAAAACATCTTCGGCCAATAATAGCCGATGCGTCGGAGGCGATCTCCTAATTTAGCTCCAGGCTGATGAGCTCCGCACATTCCACCGTGAGCTTCCTTGAGGGCCTCTTTTGCTTCCTTCCGAGAGAGACATCGAAGCAAAACTCCATCATGCGATTTACGATACAGGACTTGAGAGACTGCGTCGTAATAGAATCGGAGGGCCTTTCGTTTGATAGAGGCCGCTTCCTTAGGATCATCGGGTAGAATTCCATATACGGCATAGTCGATGTACGGGAATCGCCAATCCCTGGATTCAAACTCCATAGAAGTTGTACAGACTTCTCCTGACGGTATCTCGTCTGAGTTTTCTTCTGTAGGAATTTTAGAAAAATATAGTTTCCGTCCCGCGACTGGAATCGTTGTTTCAGCCTTTGGTGGTAACGCTAATGAGGTTGCCAAGGAGGCTAGAGCATCTGCGTACGCATTCTGAGCTCGCGGTACATATTCGATAAAGAAACCCTCGAATTTTTGAGCTTGCTTTAGCACTGCGAAGTAGTATGGGATTAGATCCTCATGACGTACTTCGTATTCTCCTCGAACTTGATTAACGATGAGCTGAGAGTCACCGTAAGCTTCAAGGTGCTGAATACCAAGTTCTTCAGCAAATTGCATTCCTAATAGCAGAGCGTTATACTCGGCTACGTTGTTGGTTCAGGGTTCGATTAAGGAAAATCCCCTTGGGATTACATGGCCGTTTGGAGAGATCAGCACTACTCCTACTCCCGCGGTGATCGCTCCATGAGGATTTGCTCTGGATGCACCGTCGAAGAATAATTTCCACACTTGCGTAGCTTCTTGAGTAACACAAGTTTCGGCGATTTCGTCAGGTAATTCCTCATACAACTTAGATGTTCCCGATACAGGATGATCGGCTAAGAAGTCTGCCAGTGCTTGACCCTTGACCGCCTTTTGGGGCATGAACTGCATGTCGTACTGTGACAAGAGAATGGCCCATTTTGCAAGCCGGCAATTCAGAGATGATGGTTTCGTCATCAGTACTCTCAAAGGATTTACTTTGGAAATGACGTGAATTGTCTGTCCAACTAGGTAATGTCGCATCTTTTGAATTGCGAATACCAAAGCGAGACATTCTTTTTCGACCGGATTGTACCGATGTTCGGCTCCCATCATAGTCCGGCTCAGGTAATAGATGGCTTGTTCTTGACCCTGATCGTTGTTCTGGGCCAACAAAGCTCCAAGGGAATGATCCATGGCTCTCACATATAACAGGAATGGTTTTCCTGATATCGGGGCCACGAGAACTGGCGGTTGAGTAAGATATTTCTTAATCTCATCGAATGCTCTTTGGCACTCTCCATCCCAAACAAAGGATACTCCTTTCTTCATGAGTTTAGAGAAAGGTTGGCAACGCCCTGAAAGATTTGAGATGAATCTTCGAATGTAGGCCAGTCTGCCCTGCAAACCTCTGAGCTCTTTGAGATTCTTCGGAGGTGGCATGTCTTGGATGGCACGCACTTTTTCTGGGTCAAGAGAGATTCCTTTGGATGTAACAATAAATCCCAGGAATTTTCCACTTGAAACTCCGAGAAATGATTTTGTCGGATTCATCTTCAGCTGATGTGCTCGCATGATTTCGAACATGGTCTTCAGATCTGCAAGATGATCGTCTCTGCATTGGCTCTTTACCGCTATGTCATCAACGTAGCACTCGATCTTCTTTCGGAGGTGTTCATGAAAGATCGTGTTCATTGCACGCTGATAAGTTGCACCTGCATTCTTCAGGCCGAAGGGCATCACTGTGTAGCAATACACCCCCAGTGGTGTTCTAAAAGCAGTGTGCTTTTCGTCGTCCGGGTGCATCTTGATCTGATTGTACCCAGAGAATCCGTCCACGAAAGACATCCTTTCATACCCGCAGGTGTTATCAATCATAACATCCGTGATGGGGAGTGGGAATTCGTCTTTCGGACAGGCGGCATTAAGATCACGGAAATCGATGCATATCCGGACCTTACCGTTCTTTTTGGGGACTGGAACAATGTTAGCTACCCAATCTGGGTGTTGTTCTTCCCTCACAAAACCTGAGTCTATAAGCTTTTTAACTTCTGACTCGATTAATTCCATGATCTCTGGACGAAACCTACGTTGTTGTTGTTTAACGGGTTTTGCATCCGGATCAATGTTGAGACGGTGCATGGCAACTTTCGGGTCAAGGCCAGGCATATCTTCATAATTCCAAGCGAAGACATCTATATATTCTCGGATGAGAGATATAAGGTCTTCCTTCTCGGATGATGATAGGTCTTCAGCTATAAAGATAGGCTTGGGATCAGATTCATCTCCCATGTTGACCTGAATTACTTTATCTTCAGTGGGTGGTTCACGTTGTTCGAAGCGCATATCCCACAAGATGTTAAGGTGTTTGATCCAAGGATCGTTGGTTGATTCCATTAACTCCTCGTCACCCCCTGCGTCTTCATCAGGATGACTGGTTGAAACCATGTTCACAGTCAAGTTTTTAAAGAAGGATCCAACACTGACGTCGGACTCGCATGACGATATTCCGGATGATTGGTCATGACGTAGGTAATTACTAATTTCGTTTTCCGAGGCGGGGGGAGGCGTGATGTAACCCACGCCCCTTCCGGTTTTTTGATAATAATCCGGAGGTTTTCCTTCAGGAGTGAGAGACATCCGGATCGGTGTTCGTCTTCCTTTCCCGAAGTTCAGGCCCTGTTTCTCATTAAAATTATACCCCATTCGTTTCATTAAGTACTTAGAATTGGGTTCATGGTAATGGAATTGGGGAACTCCGTCGTCTTCCTCCGAACTTGCTCGTTTAAGTTGTTCGGGTTTGACTTTACCAAAACAGATCGGCTTTTTCCCTTTCCTTTTGGATGGGACTTTGAAGAAAGCCTTCTGTGCGTCTTCCGCTTCTTCATCTGAAACGAAGTATGACTGGATTGGCAAGGTGAGCGATGCTTCCGTGCACAGTACGCGCCATGGGTTGGTACCTGCACTAGAATTATTCTCTATTTGTTTATTATTAAGAGAGACATCAGACAAGTACGCTAAAATGAAATCTTCATTAATGCACCACTCGCCCCCACTCGGTACATCATTATTACTCTCACCCTGATCCATTACATCAAAGTTTAATTCCCAAGGACAATCTTCCTCAGGATCTGGCTCGATGTCTGCTTCATTACCGCTATCTACATCTTCTTTCTCTTGGGATTCCAAATAGAAGACGGAGTCGGTGTGGAAGTTTTCTACTCCTCGGAAGGGGTATTTTTCTGCGATCAAGGTTCTGACTTCGCCCTTGTCATTGGCGTACTTCATAACCTGATGCAAAGTAGATGGGACAATGCGGTTTGCATGTATCCATGGTCGTCCTAGCAAAAGGTTGTAGGACGTGTCCGCATCTATGATGTAGCATGCTACCTCAGACTTGAGATCTCCGATCTGGCATCTGAGTTTGATCTTTCCCAGGGGGTTTGCATTGAACCCGAAGATTGTAGTCTGGGTGGTGTGCAGCCGATGCATAGGAATCCCTAGGACCTGCATGACCCTGTAGGGCATGATGCTAAGCGCTGAGCCCGGGTCAACTTGAACACGACTGATTTCGGAGGATCCGATATACCCTGTGTAGTACAGTGGTCGGTCATGTTCATGTTTGACCTGCATGTCTTCTTGCGTGAATGATATGCAAGGAAGACTTCTCGCCGCTTGCAGGCATTGAAGACAAGGTTGGTCTTCTGAAGCTTCGGGAGCTGAAGTGACTTGGGTGATGAAGCTCTCCGTATTCTTTAAAGCTTCGATCAGAGCTTCCTTAGTGGTTTTGGACAACCTTAGGAGCTCATATAGCGTAATTCGGGCCGGTATGTTGGCCAACTGCGCCATGACATCGAATTGGAAGGGAGTGCTTGACTCCCCGTATTCCTGGTGGAGATTCCTGTTGAACCGGAGCTCCTTCTGTTTCCCTTTATCAACCGGCTTTTTCAGGACAGAACCCTCAGTGTCTTGGGACTGTTCCTCGACCTCTGGAGCATTTTGACCATAATCCCTCAGGTAGACTTTCCCTGACCGGGTGCCAGGGTTGTCTCCTGGGTATGCTGCCAGGGCAATCCTCTCTTCTTCTGAATCAGTAAGAGGTCTGAGGTGGTCATCATTTTCAGTAATGGAGGGGCTAATCATGTTGGAAGACTTAGCCTTGCCTCCCTTCTTTTTGGACGAGGTGTTCGTCCACTGTTGATCTCTTAGCAGGTCAGGGTGGACCCACATGATTTCCCCTTTTGGGGTAGTGAGGGGCACAAACCCCCTGTCCTTCTGACTATGCAAGTCAACATTCTTCAGACGCATTTCTCCCTTGCGAATGGGGACTGCTCTGGCTTCAGTGTGAGCACATTAGCGTTCACCAGATTCTGTAAGATGTCTTTGAAGACATAGCACTTTTTGGTAGGATGTCCCAGGAATCTGTGATAACGACAATAGTTGGGGTCATCCACTTTCCCTGCTTCATCCGGCTTCCTGATCTCAGGCAATTGCAGCTTGTTGTTCTTTCGAAGCAATTGGAATAATGTATCCACATGCTCCTCTTTGAACGAATACTGCTTGGGCGCTCTTTGCTGATTTGGCGCCTTGCCTTGCTTATTCGGCGGTGGTACTCGCGTGTAGTCGGCCGGGATTTTGACTGTGGTCCTAACTGTAAGAAGGTTTGACCAAGTGGGTGTTTTGAGACAATCCTAACTGTAGGAAGGTTTGATCGCTCAATTTGTGGACCTCTCGTTCATTGGGGGAATCGAGAGGGGATTTTGACTGTGGTCCTAACTGTAAGAAGGTTTGACCAAGTGGGTGTTTTGAGACAATCCTAACTGTAGGAAGGTTTGATCGCTCAATTTGTGGACCTCTCGTTCATTGGGGGAATCGAGAGGGGATTTTGACTGTGGTCCTAACTGTAAGAAGGTTTGACCAAGTGGGTGTTTTGAGACAATCCTAACTGTAGGAAGGTTTGATCGCTCAATTTGTGGACCTCTCGTTCATTGGGGGAATCGAGAGGGGATTTTGACTGTGGTCCTAACTGTAAGAAGGTTTGACCAAGTGGGTGTTTTGAGACAATCCTAACTGTAGGAAGGTTTGATCGCTCAATTTGTGGACCTCTCGTTCATTGGGGGAATCGAGAGGGGATTTTGACTGTGGTCCTAACTGTAAGAAGGTTTGACCAAGTGGGTGTTTTGAGACAATCCTAACTGTAGGAAGGTTTGATCGCTCAATTTGTGGACCTCTCGTTCATTGGGGGAATCGAGAGGGGATTTTGACTGTGGTCCTAACTGTAAGAAGGTTTGACCAAGTGGGTGTTTTGAGACAATCCTAACTGTAGGAAGGTTTGATCGCTCAATTTGTGGACCTCTCGTTCATTGGGGGAATCGAGAGGGGATTTTGACTGTGGTCCTAACTGTAAGAAGGTTTGACCAAGTGGGTGTTTTGAGACAATCCTAACTGTAGGAAGGTTTGATCGCTCAATTTGTGGACCTCTCGTTCATTGGGGGAATCGAGAGGGGATTTTGACTGTGGTCCTAACTGTAAGAAGGTTTGACCAAGTGGGTGTTTTGAGACAATCCTAACTGTAGGAAGGTTTGATCGCTCAATTTGTGGACCTCTCGTTCATTGGGGGAATCGAGAGGGGATTTTGACTGTGGTCCTAACTGTAAGAAGGTTTGACCAAGTGGGTGTTTTGAGACAATCCTAACTGTAGGAAGGTTTGATCGCTCAATTTGTGGACCTCTCGTTCATTGGGGGAATCGAGAGGGGATTTTGACTGTGGTCCTAACTGTAAGAAGGTTTGACCAAGTGGGTGTTTTGAGACAATCCTAACTGTAGGAAGGTTTGATCGCTCAATTTGTGGACCTCTCGTTCATTGGGGGAATCGAGAGGGGATTTTGACTGTGGTCCTAACTGTAAGAAGGTTTGACCAAGTGGGTGTTTTGAGACAATCCTAACTGTAGGAAGGTTTGATCGCTCAATTTGTGGACCTCTCGTTCATTGGGGGAATCGAGAGGGGATTTTGACTGTGGTCCTAACTGTAAGAAGGTTTGACCAAGTGGGTGTTTTGAGACAATCCTAACTGTAGGAAGGTTTGATCGCTCAATTTGTGGACCTCTCGTTCATTGGGGGAATCGAGAGGGGATTTTGACTGTGGTCCTAACTGTAAGAAGGTTTGACCAAGTGGGTGTTTTGAGACAATCCTAACTGTAGGAAGGTTTGATCGCTCAATTTGTGGACCTCTCGTTCATTGGGGGAATCGAGAGGGGATTTTGACTGTGGTCCTAACTGTAAGAAGGTTTGACCAAGTGGGTGTTTTGAGACAATCCTAACTGTAGGAAGGTTTGATCGCTCAATTTGTGGACCTCTCGTTCATTGGGGGAATCGAGAGGGGATTTTGACTGTGGTCCTAACTGTAAGAAGGTTTGACCAAGTGGGTGTTTTGAGACAATCCTAACTGTAGGAAGGTTTGATCGCTCAATTTGTGGACCTCTCGTTCATTGGGGGAATCGAGAGGGGATTTTGACTGTGGTCCTAACTGTAAGAAGGTTTGACCAAGTGGGTGTTTTGAGACAATCCTAACTGTAGGAAGGTTTGATCGCTCAATTTGTGGACCTCTCGTTCATTGGGGGAATCGAGAGGGGATTTTGACTGTGGTCCTAACTGTAAGAAGGTTTGACCAAGTGGGTGTTTTGAGACAATCCTAACTGTAGGAAGGTTTGATCGCTCAATTTGTGGACCTCTCGTTCATTGGGGGAATCGAGAGGGGATTTTGACTGTGGTCCTAACTGTAAGAAGGTTTGACCAAGTGGGTGTTTTGAGACAATCCTAACTGTAGGAAGGTTTGATCGCTCAATTTGTGGACCTCTCGTTCATTGGGGGAATCGAGAGGGGATTTTGACTGTGGTCCTAACTGTAAGAAGGTTTGACCAAGTGGGTGTTTTGAGACAATCCTAACTGTAGGAAGGTTTGATCGCTCAATTTGTGGACCTCTCGTTCATTGGGGGAATCGAGAGGGGATTTTGACTGTGGTCCTAACTGTAAGAAGGTTTGACCAAGTGGGTGTTTTGAGACAATCCTAACTGTAGGAAGGTTTGATCGCTCAATTTGTGGACCTCTCGTTCATTGGGGGAATCGAGAGGGGATTTTGACTGTGGTCCTAACTGTAAGAAGGTTTGACCAAGTGGGTGTTTTGAGACAATCCTAACTGTAGGAAGGTTTGATCGCTCAATTTGTGGACCTCTCGTTCATTGGGGGAATCGAGAGGGGATTTTGACTGTGGTCCTAACTGTAAGAAGGTTTGACCAAGTGGGTGTTTTGAGACAATCCTAACTGTAGGAAGGTTTGATCGCTCAATTTGTGGACCTCTCGTTCATTGGGGGAATCGAGAGGGGATTTTGACTGTGGTCCTAACTGTAAGAAGGTTTGACCAAGTGGGTGTTTTGAGACAATCCTAACTGTAGGAAGGTTTGATCGCTCAATTTGTGGACCTCTCGTTCATTGGGGGAATCGAGAGGGGATTTTGACTGTGGTCCTAACTGTAAGAAGGTTTGACCAAGTGGGTGTTTTGAGACAATCCTAACTGTAGGAAGGTTTGATCGCTCAATTTGTGGACCTCTCGTTCATTGGGGGAATCGAGAGGGGATTTTGACTGTGGTCCTAACTGTAAGAAGGTTTGACCAAGTGGGTGTTTTGAGACAATCCTAACTGTAGGAAGGTTTGATCGCTCAATTTGTGGACCTCTCGTTCATTGGGGGAATCGAGAGGGGATTTTGACTGTGGTCCTAACTGTAAGAAGGTTTGACCAAGTGGGTGTTTTGAGACAATCCTAACTGTAGGAAGGTTTGATCGCTCAATTTGTGGACCTCTCGTTCATTGGGGGAATCGAGAGGGGATTTTGACTGTGGTCCTAACTGTAAGAAGGTTTGACCAAGTGGGTGTTTTGAGACAATCCTAACTGTAGGAAGGTTTGATCGCTCAATTTGTGGACCTCTCGTTCATTGGGGGAATCGAGAGGGGATTTTGACTGTGGTCCTAACTGTAAGAAGGTTTGACCAAGTGGGTGTTTTGAGACAATCCTAACTGTAGGAAGGTTTGATCGCTCAATTTGTGGACCTCTCGTTCATTGGGGGAATCGAGAGGGGATTTTGACTGTGGTCCTAACTGTAAGAAGGTTTGACCAAGTGGGTGTTTTGAGACAATCCTAACTGTAGGAAGGTTTGATCGCTCAATTTGTGGACCTCTCGTTCATTGGGGGAATCGAGAGGGGATTTTGACTGTGGTCCTAACTGTAAGAAGGTTTGACCAAGTGGGTGTTTTGAGACAATCCTAACTGTAGGAAGGTTTGATCGCTCAATTTGTGGACCTCTCGTTCATTGGGGGAATCGAGAGGGGATTTTGACTGTGGTCCTAACTGTAAGAAGGTTTGACCAAGTGGGTGTTTTGAGACAATCCTAACTGTAGGAAGGTTTGATCGCTCAATTTGTGGACCTCTCGTTCATTGGGGGAATCGAGAGGGGATTTTGACTGTGGTCCTAACTGTAAGAAGGTTTGACCAAGTGGGTGTTTTGAGACAATCCTAACTGTAGGAAGGTTTGATCGCTCAATTTGTGGACCTCTCGTTCATTGGGGGAATCGAGAGGGGATTTTGACTGTGGTCCTAACTGTAAGAAGGTTTGACCAAGTGGGTGTTTTGAGACAATCCTAACTGTAGGAAGGTTTGATCGCTCAATTTGTGGACCTCTCGTTCATTGGGGGAATCGAGAGGGGATTTTGACTGTGGTCCTAACTGTAAGAAGGTTTGACCAAGTGGGTGTTTTGAGACAATCCTAACTGTAGGAAGGTTTGATCGCTCAATTTGTGGACCTCTCGTTCATTGGGGGAATCGAGAGGGGATTTTGACTGTGGTCCTAACTGTAAGAAGGTTTGACCAAGTGGGTGTTTTGAGACAATCCTAACTGTAGGAAGGTTTGATCGCTCAATTTGTGGACCTCTCGTTCATTGGGGGAATCGAGAGGGGATTTTGACTGTGGTCCTAACTGTAAGAAGGTTTGACCAAGTGGGTGTTTTGAGACAATCCTAACTGTAGGAAGGTTTGATCGCTCAATTTGTGGACCTCTCGTTCATTGGGGGAATCGAGAGGGGATTTTGACTGTGGTCCTAACTGTAAGAAGGTTTGACCAAGTGGGTGTTTTGAGACAATCCTAACTGTAGGAAGGTTTGATCGCTCAATTTGTGGACCTCTCGTTCATTGGGGGAATCGAGAGGGGATTTTGACTGTGGTCCTAACTGTAAGAAGGTTTGACCAAGTGGGTGTTTTGAGACAATCCTAACTGTAGGAAGGTTTGATCGCTCAATTTGTGGACCTCTCGTTCATTGGGGGAATCGAGAGGGGATTTTGACTGTGGTCCTAACTGTAAGAAGGTTTGACCAAGTGGGTGTTTTGAGACAATCCTAACTGTAGGAAGGTTTGATCGCTCAATTTGTGGACCTCTCGTTCATTGGGGGAATCGAGAGGGGATTTTGACTGTGGTCCTAACTGTAAGAAGGTTTGACCAAGTGGGTGTTTTGAGACAATCCTAACTGTAGGAAGGTTTGATCGCTCAATTTGTGGACCTCTCGTTCATTGGGGGAATCGAGAGGGGATTTTGACTGTGGTCCTAACTGTAAGAAGGTTTGACCAAGTGGGTGTTTTGAGACAATCCTAACTGTAGGAAGGTTTGATCGCTCAATTTGTGGACCTCTCGTTCATTGGGGGAATCGAGAGGGGATTTTGACTGTGGTCCTAACTGTAAGAAGGTTTGACCAAGTGGGTGTTTTGAGACAATCCTAACTGTAGGAAGGTTTGATCGCTCAATTTGTGGACCTCTCGTTCATTGGGGGAATCGAGAGGGGATTTTGACTGTGGTCCTAACTGTAAGAAGGTTTGACCAAGTGGGTGTTTTGAGACAATCCTAACTGTAGGAAGGTTTGATCGCTCAATTTGTGGACCTCTCGTTCATTGGGGGAATCGAGAGGGGATTTTGACTGTGGTCCTAACTGTAAGAAGGTTTGACCAAGTGGGTGTTTTGAGACAATCCTAACTGTAGGAAGGTTTGATCGCTCAATTTGTGGACCTCTCGTTCATTGGGGGAATCGAGAGGGGATTTTGACTGTGGTCCTAACTGTAAGAAGGTTTGACCAAGTGGGTGTTTTGAGACAATCCTAACTGTAGGAAGGTTTGATCGCTCAATTTGTGGACCTCTCGTTCATTGGGGGAATCGAGAGGGGATTTTGACTGTGGTCCTAACTGTAAGAAGGTTTGACCAAGTGGGTGTTTTGAGACAATCCTAACTGTAGGAAGGTTTGATCGCTCAATTTGTGGACCTCTCGTTCATTGGGGGAATCGAGAGGGGATTTTGACTGTGGTCCTAACTGTAAGAAGGTTTGACCAAGTGGGTGTTTTGAGACAATCCTAACTGTAGGAAGGTTTGATCGCTCAATTTGTGGACCTCTCGTTCATTGGGGGAATCGAGAGGGGATTTTGACTGTGGTCCTAACTGTAAGAAGGTTTGACCAAGTGGGTGTTTTGAGACAATCCTAACTGTAGGAAGGTTTGATCGCTCAATTTGTGGACCTCTCGTTCATTGGGGGAATCGAGAGGGGATTTTGACTGTGGTCCTAACTGTAAGAAGGTTTGACCAAGTGGGTGTTTTGAGACAATCCTAACTGTAGGAAGGTTTGATCGCTCAATTTGTGGACCTCTCGTTCATTGGGGGAATCGAGAGGGGATTTTGACTGTGGTCCTAACTGTAAGAAGGTTTGACCAAGTGGGTGTTTTGAGACAATCCTAACTGTAGGAAGGTTTGATCGCTCAATTTGTGGACCTCTCGTTCATTGGGGGAATCGAGAGGGGATTTTGACTGTGGTCCTAACTGTAAGAAGGTTTGACCAAGTGGGTGTTTTGAGACAATCCTAACTGTAGGAAGGTTTGATCGCTCAATTTGTGGACCTCTCGTTCATTGGGGGAATCGAGAGGGGATTTTGACTGTGGTCCTAACTGTAAGAAGGTTTGACCAAGTGGGTGTTTTGAGACAATCCTAACTGTAGGAAGGTTTGATCGCTCAATTTGTGGACCTCTCGTTCATTGGGGGAATCGAGAGGGGATTTTGACTGTGGTCCTAACTGTAAGAAGGTTTGACCAAGTGGGTGTTTTGAGACAATCCTAACTGTAGGAAGGTTTGATCGCTCAATTTGTGGACCTCTCGTTCATTGGGGGAATCGAGAGGGGATTTTGACTGTGGTCCTAACTGTAAGAAGGTTTGACCAAGTGGGTGTTTTGAGACAATCCTAACTGTAGGAAGGTTTGATCGCTCAATTTGTGGACCTCTCGTTCATTGGGGGAATCGAGAGGGGATTTTGACTGTGGTCCTAACTGTAAGAAGGTTTGACCAAGTGGGTGTTTTGAGACAATCCTAACTGTAGGAAGGTTTGATCGCTCAATTTGTGGACCTCTCGTTCATTGGGGGAATCGAGAGGGGATTTTGACTGTGGTCCTAACTGTAAGAAGGTTTGACCAAGTGGGTGTTTTGAGACAATCCTAACTGTAGGAAGGTTTGATCGCTCAATTTGTGGACCTCTCGTTCATTGGGGGAATCGAGAGGGGATTTTGACTGTGGTCCTAACTGTAAGAAGGTTTGACCAAGTGGGTGTTTTGAGACAATCCTAACTGTAGGAAGGTTTGATCGCTCAATTTGTGGACCTCTCGTTCATTGGGGGAATCGAGAGGGGATTTTGACTGTGGTCCTAACTGTAAGAAGGTTTGACCAAGTGGGTGTTTTGAGACAATCCTAACTGTAGGAAGGTTTGATCGCTCAATTTGTGGACCTCTCGTTCATTGGGGGAATCGAGAGGGGATTTTGACTGTGGTCCTAACTGTAAGAAGGTTTGACCAAGTGGGTGTTTTGAGACAATCCTAACTGTAGGAAGGTTTGATCGCTCAATTTGTGGACCTCTCGTTCATTGGGGGAATCGAGAGGGGATTTTGACTGTGGTCCTAACTGTAAGAAGGTTTGACCAAGTGGGTGTTTTGAGACAATCCTAACTGTAGGAAGGTTTGATCGCTCAATTTGTGGACCTCTCGTTCATTGGGGGAATCGAGAGGGGATTTTGACTGTGGTCCTAACTGTAAGAAGGTTTGACCAAGTGGGTGTTTTGAGACAATCCTAACTGTAGGAAGGTTTGATCGCTCAATTTGTGGACCTCTCGTTCATTGGGGGAATCGAGAGGGGATTTTGACTGTGGTCCTAACTGTAAGAAGGTTTGACCAAGTGGGTGTTTTGAGACAATCCTAACTGTAGGAAGGTTTGATCGCTCAATTTGTGGACCTCTCGTTCATTGGGGGAATCGAGAGGGGATTTTGACTGTGGTCCTAACTGTAAGAAGGTTTGACCAAGTGGGTGTTTTGAGACAATCCTAACTGTAGGAAGGTTTGATCGCTCAATTTGTGGACCTCTCGTTCATTGGGGGAATCGAGAGGGGATTTTGACTGTGGTCCTAACTGTAAGAAGGTTTGACCAAGTGGGTGTTTTGAGACAATCCTAACTGTAGGAAGGTTTGATCGCTCAATTTGTGGACCTCTCGTTCATTGGGGGAATCGAGAGGGGATTTTGACTGTGGTCCTAACTGTAAGAAGGTTTGACCAAGTGGGTGTTTTGAGACAATCCTAACTGTAGGAAGGTTTGATCGCTCAATTTGTGGACCTCTCGTTCATTGGGGGAATCGAGAGGGGATTTTGACTGTGGTCCTAACTGTAAGAAGGTTTGACCAAGTGGGTGTTTTGAGACAATCCTAACTGTAGGAAGGTTTGATCGCTCAATTTGTGGACCTCTCGTTCATTGGGGGAATCGAGAGGGGATTTTGACTGTGGTCCTAACTGTAAGAAGGTTTGACCAAGTGGGTGTTTTGAGACAATCCTAACTGTAGGAAGGTTTGATCGCTCAATTTGTGGACCTCTCGTTCATTGGGGGAATCGAGAGGGGATTTTGACTGTGGTCCTAACTGTAAGAAGGTTTGACCAAGTGGGTGTTTTGAGACAATCCTAACTGTAGGAAGGTTTGATCGCTCAATTTGTGGACCTCTCGTTCATTGGGGGAATCGAGAGGGGATTTTGACTGTGGTCCTAACTGTAAGAAGGTTTGACCAAGTGGGTGTTTTGAGACAATCCTAACTGTAGGAAGGTTTGATCGCTCAATTTGTGGACCTCTCGTTCATTGGGGGAATCGAGAGGGGATTTTGACTGTGGTCCTAACTGTAAGAAGGTTTGACCAAGTGGGTGTTTTGAGACAATCCTAACTGTAGGAAGGTTTGATCGCTCAATTTGTGGACCTCTCGTTCATTGGGGGAATCGAGAGGGGATTTTGACTGTGGTCCTAACTGTAAGAAGGTTTGACCAAGTGGGTGTTTTGAGACAATCCTAACTGTAGGAAGGTTTGATCGCTCAATTTGTGGACCTCTCGTTCATTGGGGGAATCGAGAGGGGATTTTGACTGTGGTCCTAACTGTAAGAAGGTTTGACCAAGTGGGTGTTTTGAGACAATCCTAACTGTAGGAAGGTTTGATCGCTCAATTTGTGGACCTCTCGTTCATTGGGGGAATCGAGAGGGGATTTTGACTGTGGTCCTAACTGTAAGAAGGTTTGACCAAGTGGGTGTTTTGAGACAATCCTAACTGTAGGAAGGTTTGATCGCTCAATTTGTGGACCTCTCGTTCATTGGGGGAATCGAGAGGGGATTTTGACTGTGGTCCTAACTGTAAGAAGGTTTGACCAAGTGGGTGTTTTGAGACAATCCTAACTGTAGGAAGGTTTGATCGCTCAATTTGTGGACCTCTCGTTCATTGGGGGAATCGAGAGGGGATTTTGACTGTGGTCCTAACTGTAAGAAGGTTTGACCAAGTGGGTGTTTTGAGACAATCCTAACTGTAGGAAGGTTTGATCGCTCAATTTGTGGACCTCTCGTTCATTGGGGGAATCGAGAGGGGATTTTGACTGTGGTCCTAACTGTAAGAAGGTTTGACCAAGTGGGTGTTTTGAGACAATCCTAACTGTAGGAAGGTTTGATCGCTCAATTTGTGGACCTCTCGTTCATTGGGGGAATCGAGAGGGGATTTTGACTGTGGTCCTAACTGTAAGAAGGTTTGACCAAGTGGGTGTTTTGAGACAATCCTAACTGTAGGAAGGTTTGATCGCTCAATTTGTGGACCTCTCGTTCATTGGGGGAATCGAGAGGGGATTTTGACTGTGGTCCTAACTGTAAGAAGGTTTGACCAAGTGGGTGTTTTGAGACAATCCTAACTGTAGGAAGGTTTGATCGCTCAATTTGTGGACCTCTCGTTCATTGGGGGAATCGAGAGGGGATTTTGACTGTGGTCCTAACTGTAAGAAGGTTTGACCAAGTGGGTGTTTTGAGACAATCCTAACTGTAGGAAGGTTTGATCGCTCAATTTGTGGACCTCTCGTTCATTGGGGGAATCGAGAGGGGATTTTGACTGTGGTCCTAACTGTAAGAAGGTTTGACCAAGTGGGTGTTTTGAGACAATCCTAACTGTAGGAAGGTTTGATCGCTCAATTTGTGGACCTCTCGTTCATTGGGGGAATCGAGAGGGGATTTTGACTGTGGTCCTAACTGTAAGAAGGTTTGACCAAGTGGGTGTTTTGAGACAATCCTAACTGTAGGAAGGTTTGATCGCTCAATTTGTGGACCTCTCGTTCATTGGGGGAATCGAGAGGGGATTTTGACTGTGGTCCTAACTGTAAGAAGGTTTGACCAAGTGGGTGTTTTGAGACAATCCTAACTGTAGGAAGGTTTGATCGCTCAATTTGTGGACCTCTCGTTCATTGGGGGAATCGAGAGGGGATTTTGACTGTGGTCCTAACTGTAAGAAGGTTTGACCAAGTGGGTGTTTTGAGACAATCCTAACTGTAGGAAGGTTTGATCGCTCAATTTGTGGACCTCTCGTTCATTGGGGGAATCGAGAGGGGATTTTGACTGTGGTCCTAACTGTAAGAAGGTTTGACCAAGTGGGTGTTTTGAGACAATCCTAACTGTAGGAAGGTTTGATCGCTCAATTTGTGGACCTCTCGTTCATTGGGGGAATCGAGAGGGGATTTTGACTGTGGTCCTAACTGTAAGAAGGTTTGACCAAGTGGGTGTTTTGAGACAATCCTAACTGTAGGAAGGTTTGATCGCTCAATTTGTGGACCTCTCGTTCATTGGGGGAATCGAGAGGGGATTTTGACTGTGGTCCTAACTGTAAGAAGGTTTGACCAAGTGGGTGTTTTGAGACAATCCTAACTGTAGGAAGGTTTGATCGCTCAATTTGTGGACCTCTCGTTCATTGGGGGAATCGAGAGGGGATTTTGACTGTGGTCCTAACTGTAAGAAGGTTTGACCAAGTGGGTGTTTTGAGACAATCCTAACTGTAGGAAGGTTTGATCGCTCAATTTGTGGACCTCTCGTTCATTGGGGGAATCGAGAGGGGATTTTGACTGTGGTCCTAACTGTAAGAAGGTTTGACCAAGTGGGTGTTTTGAGACAATCCTAACTGTAGGAAGGTTTGATCGCTCAATTTGTGGACCTCTCGTTCATTGGGGGAATCGAGAGGGGATTTTGACTGTGGTCCTAACTGTAAGAAGGTTTGACCAAGTGGGTGTTTTGAGACAATCCTAACTGTAGGAAGGTTTGATCGCTCAATTTGTGGACCTCTCGTTCATTGGGGGAATCGAGAGGGGATTTTGACTGTGGTCCTAACTGTAAGAAGGTTTGACCAAGTGGGTGTTTTGAGACAATCCTAACTGTAGGAAGGTTTGATCGCTCAATTTGTGGACCTCTCGTTCATTGGGGGAATCGAGAGGGGATTTTGACTGTGGTCCTAACTGTAAGAAGGTTTGACCAAGTGGGTGTTTTGAGACAATCCTAACTGTAGGAAGGTTTGATCGCTCAATTTGTGGACCTCTCGTTCATTGGGGGAATCGAGAGGGGATTTTGACTGTGGTCCTAACTGTAAGAAGGTTTGACCAAGTGGGTGTTTTGAGACAATCCTAACTGTAGGAAGGTTTGATCGCTCAATTTGTGGACCTCTCGTTCATTGGGGGAATCGAGAGGGGATTTTGACTGTGGTCCTAACTGTAAGAAGGTTTGACCAATTGGGAACTTTACGTCCAGACTCTAACAGAGAGAGTGTTGAGTGCACAGACACGGTGAGAATTTGAATGGGAGTTCTTATTCATTACATTGCTGTGGTTTTGGGAACTTCCCGTTACATAAATCGTCCACCCCCAGTTTCCTCTGCGGAACTGGTTCGGACATTATTATCAGTTACCTAACCGGGTTATCCTTAAGAATATTAGCTTAATATTCTCCAGGAACTTCCCGTCAAAAGTGGGGAAACAGTTTAGACTCATATACCTATTGGAGTATCAGGGAGTAGTTTAACCTCTTATACCGGTCGGAGGATTGAGAAACAGTTTATACTCGTATACTCTTTGGAGTTTTGCCGTTCTCAATTGGCTTACCTTAGCGTTATGACGCCGGCTTCAACCAAGGTCTGAATGCTATTCTTGAGAGTAAAGCAATCCTTGGTGGGATGAACGACCCTCCTGTGGTATGCACAGTACTTTGGGTCCGTAGTGTTGTCAGCTTCCTCCTGATTTGTGATAGGTGGTAGCTTGATCTTGTTACCTTCAAGGAGGGATTCGAAGATGGCTGGAACGTCTTCGTCCTTGAAAGAGTACTCTTTTTGGAGTCTCGGACCCGAAGTCTTTTGCTGCCTTCGGGATTGCTGTTGTGACGCTTGATTAGCACCACCAGCAGCTGCAGGTGCCTTGCCCTTACCACGAGAGGCGAAGTTTGAGTCCAGCGGATTAACCGTCGGTTGGTTCCTCTCGGCCTTCTTCCTTCTAAGGAATCGCTCAGCCTGCTCCCCTCGGACCTTCAGATCCTTCCAAGTGTCAGACGGTGCTGTCCCCATTGCTTCCAATACGTTTAAGGACAGATTATTATGGTAGGTCTGGAGAATGAATTCCTCGGTGATCGGGTCCCGGCAATTCATCGCTTTGTTCCGGAACCTTTTGACGAAGGTGTCGACTAACTCCCCGTCCTTCTGCTTCTCATCGAGCAATGATCCGATAGATATCTCGGTGTCGTCGTCGAAGAAGTTAGCGAGGAATTTTGTCTCCATGTCGTCCCAGCTATTTACGCTTCCTGGCTTGAGGCGGCGATACCAATCGAAGGCGGCTCCGCGAAGAGTGCCGACGAATGACCGCACCATCAGAGGCTCATTGCCGGAAATAATACCCAGGTGCGATTTGAAATAAATCAAATGCTGAGTGGGGGAACCCTTCCCATCGAACGGCGTGAAGTTGATTAGATTGAACTTCGCCGGATATGGGATCGATTCCCACTCTCTTGGGTATGGACAGGGAATGCCTGTTTTCTTCGTCTCTTGAGCGGAGATCAATGTGTTGATTTTGCTCTCGAGGTTTTTGATCTTCAAGTCTTCACTTGTATCTTCGTTGGCATCCTCGTTACCACCCCCTGCATTGACGGGAGGGTTATTGGCATTGTGAGCTTCATCCCTATCCGTGTGCTCCTCTTCCTGAACAACCTGGTTACGGTGGCTTGGTTCACCTCGCTGGTTCGTCAGTGCCTGAATTTGTTGCTCATGCATCTCTCTCATAGTCTGCATGGCCATCTGCATCTCGAACCTAAAGCTTTCCTGTTGTTTGGCTATGGCATCTTCGAGCATCTTGGCCACTTGTTCCGCGCTTATCATCAGTGACTCGCGGGGTTCCCCCTCACTGGACACTGTATTATCTGATGCGACTGCGGAGCAGGTATCCGACTCTTCACCTTCTGAAGGTACTCTTGTCCGAACCCTACCATAGGTTCCTCGTGCGATTGCTCCAGACTGCAGACGGGTTAGACGCCGGGATGCTTTCAGAATCGACTCGAGATTATCCCGTGATGAGGTCTCTTTGCTTGTCATATTAGAGGTGACCCTCGGGAATTCTTCATCTTCAACCACCGTCCTTCTTTGCCGAAAACGCCTACGCCTTGGTTTTGGCATTTTGGTACTAAGCCTTTCGAACACCGAAACTCTCTCGGTGACTGCCTTGATGCAGTTGCACTCAGACCGTACCGCCCGAATGAGCTTTGAACAAGGGCACTGAGTTTCTAGTCTTCGAGGACTTCTCTTTCTGGCTTCGCTCGTACTCCCAGCACGATAGTACAGCTCGTCTGTTTGAAAGTCAGAGCAACCTATCGTGTGTTGGCACGATTTCTCAGGTATAACGTAATCATCATCAGACGACAACGTTTCCTTCTGAGGTAGAACTGCCTTCTTTGGACTTTCAAGAGTCACGCGCCTTGAGACCTGCCTTTTTGGGCGTGAATTCTCAGCGGGCTCCTGAACTTCAATGCGCAGCATAGTGCGCTTGGGTGCCATGATTTCTTTGTCATGTTGAGGATTGTGGCGACCCCCAGCATGTTGCGTCGTTTGGGGATTTCTTAGTGGGCCCAAACGTTCTTGGATTGGAGTTT
>NW_017973529.1:0-18294 GCF_001876935.1 Asparagus officinalis
TTCGATTTATTCACTGGCTGTTGTCGAGCCTCTGCTCCCGGTGTAGGACTCGTAATTACCCCCATCTCCATAAGAGTTTTGACTGGTCCCCGTTTATTCACCCCCTGCTCACTAGGTGGTGGATAGTTGTAGTGATATTCATTTCCACTTCGGGTCGCAAAAACTTCTTGTTCTTCTTCAGAGAGCGGAAAAGCTTGTATTCTTTCGTCATCCTCTCCCGGGATAGCAGAGACTCCGCAGCAAGACTTTCATTTCCCTTTGGACTTCTTCTTGGATGACGACCCGGCCCATTGTTCATCTTCAATCAGGTCGGGGTGAACCCAGAGGATTTCGCCGTTTGGAGCTGTATGTGGCACAAGTCCTTTTTGGCGCTGTCCATGCGGGTCGTCGTTTACTGTTTTCATTCCCACTTTGGTGATGCGTTTTGGTTCAAACCACACTGTGGGCACTGATCCAAAGCTGATCGAAACCGCGTTTGCTCCAACATTCTTGGACGGCTTCGAGGTTATGACGCCTACATCAATTAGCGCATGGATCTTTTCCTTGAGGTGGTAGCATGACTTCGTAGGGTGATGGACCGCTCTGTGGTATGCACAATACCTCGGATCCGTCACTTTGTTAGCCCCTTCTTGATCCACAATCGCTGGCAGCTAAATTTTGTTGTTCTCCAACAAGTACTTAAAGATGCCGGGAACTTCGTCATCTTTGAAGGAGTACACCTTGGGAAACCTCGGCTCTGAAGATTTCTGCTTCTGAGGCCGTTGTTGCCATTGCCCCCGAGCTTGTTGTGGTGCTTGTTGCTGCTGCTGTTGTTGCTGAGGTTGCAATTGAAAGGTTTGATTAGTATCAACTGCATTAGCGTGTGCCTTACCTTTCCCCCCTCAGAAGAAAGAAGGCGGAGAGAGGCCAACAGGCGACAAGTGCTCCAGCACAGAATTTCAACCTCTGCTTGCTCTCCTCGGACCTTCAGATCCTTCCATGTCTTGGACGGTGCTGTCCCCATTGCTTCCAACACGTCCAGCGCGAGGTTGTTGAGGCAAGTCTGGAGAATAAACTCCTCAGTGATCGGGTCCCGACAGTTCATCGCCTTGTTCCGGAACCTCTTGACGAAGGTGTCCACCAATTCCCCGTCTTTCTGTTTCTCATCAAGCAACGACCCAATGGATATCTCTGTGTCGTCGTCGAAGAAAGCAACGACCCGATGGATATCTCTGTGTCGTCGTTGAAAAAGTTGGCGAGGAACTTGGTCTCCATGTCGTCCCAGCTGTTCACACTACCTGGCTTGAGGCGGCGATACCAATCGAAGGCGGCTCCGCGAAGAGTGCCAACGAATGACTGCACCATCAGAGGCTCATTGCCGGAGATTACCCCCAAGTGTGATTTGAAGTAAATCAAATGTTGAGTGGGCGAACCCATCCCATTAAACGGCGTGAAGTTAATTAGATTAAACTTCGCCGGATATGGGATCGATTCCCATTCTCTTGGGTATGGGCAAGGAATGCCTGTTTTCTTCATCTCTTGAGCAGAAATCAATGTATTGATTTTGCTCTCGAGATTTTTAATTTTTAGATTTTCATCTGTGTTTTCACTAGCATTCTCGTTACCACCCCCTGTATTGACGGGAGGATTATTGGTATTACGAGCTTCATTCGTATCCTCGTCTTCCAGATTAACCGGGTTACGACGACTTGGCTCGCCTTGCTGGTTCGTCAATGCCTGGATTTGCTGGTCATGCATTTCTCTCATGTTCTGCATGGCCATCTGCAACTCGAACCTGTAGGTTTCCTGTTGCTTAGCCAAAGCGTCTTCAAGCATCTTGGCAATTTGCTCCGCACTTATCATAAGTGCCTCGCGGGGTTGTCCCTCGCTGGACACCGTATTATCTGATGCAACCGCGGAGCCGGAGCCAGCATCAGATTCTTCATCTTCTGAAGGGAGCCTTGTTCGAACCCTACCATAGGTTGCTCGCTTGATAGTTCCGGACTGCAGACGGGTTCTAGGCCGGGATGCTTTCAGAATCGACTCGAAATCATCCCGTGCCGATGTCCCCTTGCTGGTCATGTTGGTAGTGACCCTTGAACGTTCATCATCTTTGACCATTGTTCCTCTTCTTCGGAAACGTCTAGTCCTTGGCTTTGGCGCTTCCATGCTGAGTCTTTGGAACACGGAAACTCTTTCGGGAAACATTTTGGTGCAGTCGCACTCAGATAATACCGCCCGAATGAGTTTTGAGCAAGGACATTGAGTCTCTAATCTTTGAGGGCTCCTCTTTCTGGATTTGCTCGTACCTCCAGCACGATAGTACAGCTTGTCCGTTTGAAAGTCGGAGCAACCTATCGTGTGTTGGCACGATCTCCCAGGTATAACGTCATCGTCATCAGACAACAACGTTTCCTTCTGAGAATGAATTTCCTTCTTTGAGCTCTCCAGAGTCACACGCCTCGAAACGCGCCTTTGTGGGTGTGAATCTTCAGCGGGCTCCTGCACTTCGATGCGCAAAGTTGTGCGCTTGGGTGCCACGATTTTCTCCAAATATTGAGGGTTGCGGCGACCCCCAGCATGTTGAATTGTTTGGGACTTCTTCATTGGCCCCAACCGTTCTTGAACTGGAGCTTTGCCTCGTTCTTTGGGAAGCGGACCGAGGCGCTCCAAAACTGACTTCCTCCTCTGGGATGGTCTTGTGGGATCTCCCAGAACAGTTGCGGAAATTACCAGCGACTTAGGTTGATTCGCCGTAGTTTGAACTTTCGGCGGCTGCAGTTGTTGTTCCTTGGTCTGAACCGCCGCTTCAGACTTCGGCCTCCAAACCATACGAGTTGATGGCGGTTTCTTGACCACCTCCTTCTGTAGCTTCCGACGGGCTTCTTCAGCTTTGGCCCGTACTTGCGCCGATAATGCGCGGCGCTTGCGGATACGCTCCTCCAGCGTCGTACGGTTCCGTTTGACCCGGACCCACTCCATCGTTGATGGCTTGGAGGAACCACTCTTCACTTGATGTTGAGGCTGTTTGCCTCGTTTGCTCTTCAGATCCGCATTGTAGCGGACCCCGTCAACGGACTCCATGGCCTTGGCGAATTGCTTCACCCGACGCGACTTTGGCGTCAGCTGGGGTGAGAGCTTCGTTGGCTTTCCGAGCTTCTTCGAACCAACGAACTTTTCTCCTGGAGGAGAACTTCTTGGACTTGCGGGGGGAGGTAGATCCGGACGAGGACACGTACTCCTCGAACTTGGCTTGGTCGAACTCATACTCGACCTCCTCCCCGACCGGATTGAGATCTTCATCTTAAATAACAGCTTTTTTTAGTTACAAAGATCCGGTCTTTTTATAAGATCCGGTTACAACGAAAATCAAAGAAAATAAAAGAAAAATTACAACTTTCTCCTTGTTTGTCGAACAAATCGCGAGCTCCTGTTTTGCGGTCGCTCGCTTTGTGGGTTCTTCGCCTGCGCCGGGGTTAATCCATGGACCACCGCGCGATCTAGATCCGGTCGGATCTACGCAGTACGACGGGTATTATTTCACCAAGGAAATCATTGCACTCTTGAGTAATATTTTTGTGGTTACAAAAGATCCGGTCTTTTTATAAGATCCGGTTACAATGAAATCAAAGAAAATAAAGAAAAATTACAACTTTCTCCTTGTGAACAAATCACGAGCTCCTGTTTTGCGGTCGCTCGCTTTTGTGGGACCAAGGAAACAATCGCCCAAATCTCGGGATCAAAGGCCAAGCTTTGATCCGGAGTGTGCCTGCGTAGATCTGAGATCCGGTCCTCTCGAACTCTTGCCTTATTTGGCGTTGACGATCGCCGAGCACCAGATCTGGATGAGCAAGTCCTCGAAGTCCTAAAGCTTGAATCTTTTTTAGATCTGAGTCTTCAATCCAGCAGGGCTTCGCCTCTAAAAAATCCAACCTTTGAAAATGAACAATGCTTAGCCTATTTATAGGCTCTCTTTACTATGCCTGCGCACGGAACAGTGTCGGCCCCCTATGGGCGGCACTGGGCCGAGCCACCCATAGGTGGCTCGGCTCTTGGTCGAGCCACCCATGGGTGGCTCGGCTTAGGCCGAGCCACCTATGGGTGGCTCGGCTTTGGCCGAGCCCCCTTAGGCGGTTGTTTCCGTCATTTTTCCGTTGTGTCCGTCTCTCGGTTCTGTCCGTGATTCGGTTGAATTTAGACTCTGATTTGTTGATCTGATTTGGCAGTAAATCCGGATCCTGATTAGGCAGTAAATCTACTTCTGAGTTCGAGTCCGAAACTGATCTTGATTCGATCGTGATTCGTCCGAGTTTTCCCTTGGTTGGATGACTCGTTGACTCTTCAACACTTGGCTTGATACCAAGCACGAATGGATGTATTCCGTGGCTTACGTGCGATTCGTCGATCTCGTCGCCTCGTTGGTTCGTCGGTTTGTGCCGAGCTGTGCTAAGGGACCTATATTTTCCCGCGAACAATCTAGCGACCACAGTGGGAGCCACCGATCTCGCTGCCGAGATCGTTGTGTCGCAGTCGCGGATCTCGATCCCGGTCGAGGAGGAGGTCAAGTATGAATTCGACCAACAAAAGTTCGAGGAGTATCTATCATCCTCGTCCGGATCTACCTCCCCTCTCAAGTCCAAGAAGTTCTCCTCCAGGAGAAAAGTCCGTTGGTACAAAGAAGTGCAGAATACCAACGAAGATCTCACCCCAATTAATGCCAAAGTTGCATCGGGTGAAGGTCCACCGACCTCCAACCAGGTCAAGCCTGTTCTTGCCAATTCCTCCGTCACTGAGGGAGTAGTGACTCTTTCAAAGAGAGCCCGCCAGAGGTGACGTCAACGCTTGGCACGACAATTCGCGAAGGTAATGGAATCCACTGATGGGATCCGCTATAACGTGAATCTAAAGAACAGGGGAGGCAAACAGCCTCAACAACTGATGAATGGCATCTCCTCCAAGACGCCAATGAACGAATGGATCCGTGTCAAACGGAATCGTTCGACACTTGAAGAGCGCATTCGCAAGCACCGCGCACTTTTAGCGCAGGCACGGGCTCAAGTCCAAGAAGCCCGTAGAAGATTGCAGAAGGAAGTGGCCAAGAAGCCGCCACCAATCCGCTAAGTATGGAGGCCGAAGTCTGAAGCGGCGATTCAGGCTAAGGAACAATCATTGTAGCCATCAACGCAAGTAATTCCAGTAGCTACTCCGGGAGATCCCGCAGAATCATCCCGAAGAAAGAAGTCAGTTTTGGAGCGCCTCGGTCCACTTCCCGATGAGGGATGCAAAGCTCCAGTTCAAGAACGTTTAGGCCCGATAAAGAAGCCCCGAACGACTCAACATGCTAAGAGTCGCCGCCACCTTCAACATGACAAGGAGTTCATGGAAGCTACGCGCACTAATTTGCGCATTGAAGTACAGGAGCCAGCTGAGAACTCACGCCCACAAAGGCATGTTTCGAGGCGCGTGACTCTTGAAAGCCCAAAGAAGGCAGTTCGCCCTCAGAAGGAAACATTGTTGTCTGATGATGATGACGTTATACCTGAGCAGTCGTGCCAACACACGATAAGTTACTCCGACCTTCAAGCAGACGAGTTGTACTATCGTGTTGGGAGTACGAGTAAAACTAGGAAAAGGAGTCCTCGAGAACTAGAAACTCAATGCCCCTGTTCCAAACTCATTCAGGCAGTATTGTCTGAGTGCAACTGCATCAAGACAGTCCCCGAAAGAATTTCGGTTTTCGAAAGGCTCAGTACCGAAACGCCAAAACCAAGGCCTAGGCGTTTCCGACAAAGAAGAACGGTAGTTGAAGATGGAGAATTTCCGAGGGTCACCACTAATATGACCAGCAAAGAGACATCGACACAGGATAATCCCAAGTCGATTCCTGAAGCACCCCGGCATGTAACACGTCTGCAGTCTGGAGCCATCATACGAGCAACTTATGGTAGGATTCGGACAAGACTACCTTTAGAAGATGAAGAATCAGATGTCGGCTCGGTGGTCGCATCAGATAATATGGTATCCAGCGAGGGACAACCCCGCGAGTCACTTATGATAAGTACGGAACAAGTGGCCAAGATGCTCGAAGAAGCCATGGCTAAACAACAGGAGAGCTTCAGGTTCGAAATGCAGATGGCCATGCAGAATATGAGAGAAATGCATGACCAACAAATCCAAGCACTGACAAACCAGCAAGGCGAACCAAGTCGTCGTAACCAGGTTAATCAGGAAGATGAGGACACAGGTGCGAATGAAGCTCATAACGCCAATAATCCTCCCGTCAATGCAGGGGATGGTAACGAGAATGCTAGCGAAAACACAGGTGAAAGTTTGAAGATCAAAAACCTCGAGAGCAAAATCAATACGTTGATTTCCGCTCAAGAGATGAAGAAGACGGGCATTCCTTGTCCATACCCAAGAGAATGGGAATCAATCCCGTATCCGGCGAAGTTCAATCTAATTAACTTCACGCCGTTTAATGGGATGGGTTCACCCACTCAGCATTTGATTTACTTCAAATCACACCTAGGGGTTATCTCTGGTAATGAGCCTCTGATGGTACGGTCCTTCGTTGGCACTCTTCGTGGAGCCGACTTCGATTGGTATCGCCGCCTCAAGCCAGGAAGCATAAACAGCTGGGACGACATGGAGACGAAGTTCCTTACAAATTTCTTCGACGACGACACCGAGATCTCTATCGGATCGTAGGCAGTGGGGACAGCACCATCCAAGACATGGAAGGATCTGAAGGTCCAAGGAGAGCAAGCTGAGCGATTCCTCGGAAGGAAGGAGGCGGAAAGAGGCCAACAGGCGAATAATGTCCAAAAGTAGAATTTCGTCCCATGAGGGAAAGGTAAGGCACATGCTAATGCAGTTGATGCTAATCAAACTTTCCAATTGCAACCGCAGCAACAACCACAGCAACAGCCGCAGCAACGAGCACCACAACAATCGCAGTCGCAATGGCAACAACGACTTCAGAAGCAGAAATCTTCGGAGCCAAGATTTCCTAAAGTGTACTCCTTCAAAGATGACAAAGTTCCCGCCATCTTTAAGTACCTGTTGGAAAATAACAAAATCCAGCTGCCGTCGATCATGGATCAAGAAGGGGCTAGCAAAGTGACGGGTCCGAAGTATTTGTTTGCGGAAAAAGTTGCTGTGTTCATTGCTGCATTCATTACAACTTCAATCGTTACAATGAAATAAAAAGATAGCCTTTTTATAAGACCGGTACACAATGAAAACAAAATAGATACAACTCTTTTCAAACAAACGCAAGATCTGTTCATCATCTCTTGCTTGCGTGGGTCTTTTGCCTGTGACGGGGATGTTGATATCCGTGGACCACCGGGGCACTCAGATCTGGTCCGAGAAAATCGGGCAGAGTTTCGTCTATCCGCGAAGGGATATGGAAACAGAACCCCGTCGATCCGCGTCGATCTGCGTGAGATCTTAGAAGTTTATAGCTCCTATCTCGGGTAATCGAGATATTCGCTCTACTTAGTATCACCGCTAAGGGGCAACACTAAGGAAAAGAGAATGGGGAATGAAGAAGAAGGCTCCTTTGCTGCAGAAGGCTCGCTCACTCCTCGATCCGGCAGGGCTTCGCCGCTCTCTTAGAAAACCCCGACTCCTTCCTCCGGCAGGGCTTCGCCGCTCCTCTCTGGAATTTCAGATCTCAAAGGCTAAAGCTCTAGATCTGAAATTTCTCTCCCAAAACCAAGGCCAAGAGAATGGAGGCCCTAGGGGCCTATTTATAGGAAACCAATGGGGGTAGGGGATGGTTGAGGACACCCCCTAGGGGGGTGTCTCGGCTCCAAAACCGAGACACCCCTTGGGGTGTCTCGGCCATGGGTTTCGAGCTTGCCGAGACTCCGTTTAGGTGTTTTGTTGGTTCCCCTGTATATTCTTCGTCCGGATTCGGATTTGAGTGATTCCGGGTGCGTTGGATGCGCGACGAAGAGTTTGATCCGCTCTGGTGATTGGATTATCTGTAGAGTGGTCGAGGCATGAAGGGCGTTGTCCTTTTTGTGAACAGTGCCGGGCTTCCCGATTGGTCCGGGTCTTCGTGATTCCGAAGTCCTATCCGCTCATGTAACTCGTCGATTCACTTCAGTCGTTCGTCGACGTCGATTAGGCTCATGTGGATTGGATGGTGACGTTCATCGTCGCTCATTAACACTGAACCGGTTGTGGAGAACTATAGGCAATTTTTGATGCCTACAGATACCCCCTCCAAAGTGTTCCTGACTCGTTTCTTTTATAGAAGAGGCTGGAATACTTTGGATGTGATTGATCTGGCCTTCAGTCGGCGTAGTTAGCTTCAACTCTTGACTCTTTCGATTTTCGATCTATCCGATGCTTTGACGAATAGCCGAGGTTCTTCCGGCGCTGCGTTTATCGTCTGGCCGTCGTCGGAGTCTCGAGGCTGCAGTTGGCTTTTTATCGCAACGCGTTGACCGGCGTTGACCTAGGGTTACGCGTTGTCGAACGTTGACTTTTGTCGCAACGCGTTGCTTGGCGTTGACCTGTGTTGACCTAGGGTTACGCGTTGACCGGCGTCCACCCTAGGGTTTCGAATCGTCGAACATTGACTTTTGTTGCAACGCGTTGACTGGCGTTGACCTAGGGCTACGCGTTGACCGGCGTTGACCCTAGGGTTTCAAATCGTCGAACATTGACTTTTGTTGCAATGCGTTGCTTGGCGTTGACCTAGGGTTACGCGTTGCTTGGCGCTGACCCTAGGGTTTACGGATCGCCATTAACACAGTTTATACTCATACGTTTGCTGGAGTATACACAGTTTAAGCTCTTAAGGTATTGGAGCACGGTGGTCTCAAGTGTTGGGGCTGCGGGACCAACTGTTAAAGTTGATTCACCTGCATGTGTGGATTTTGTCCTGAATTTGTTGGGTGCTCGAGTCACGAGACCAACCAGTGGAGTTGATGC
The DNA here is from genome assembly GCF_001876935.1 of Asparagus officinalis. Taxonomy (NCBI): domain Eukaryota; kingdom Viridiplantae; phylum Streptophyta; class Magnoliopsida; order Asparagales; family Asparagaceae; genus Asparagus; species Asparagus officinalis. Next base: position 8,929 of record NW_017973529.1, read on the forward strand.
GTCAATGACTCTCAGTTATAGAATTTTTGGCAAATCCTCAGCCGTCAACGGATTTGACGAGCCTTTACCGACTACCGTTTGAGTCGGGCTAGCATGCGGATTGTTTAAATCCGTTCCGCATGTGACGTTGTGCTAAGAGAGTTAACGCTCTTAGTGCTACGATATTGAATACGTAGACTTCGTCTTTCTCACGGGAATAGACTACCCGGCAACGCGTGTTAGGCGTTGACTTTAGGATTTTTGGCTAATCCCCAGCCTTCAACGGATTTGATTAGCCTTTACCGACTACCGTTTGAGTCGGGCTAGCATGCGGATTGTTTAAGTCCGCTCCTATGTGACGTTTAAGCTAAAAGAGTTAACCCTTTTAGTGCTACGATATTGAATACGTAGACTTCGTCTTTCTCACGGGAATAGACTACCCGGCAACGCGTGTTAGGCGCTGACTTATCCTTACTTAGGATTCAGGATAAAATTCCCCGTGCGTGTGAGGCACGGATTATGGTGTTATTAATAACAACCTGCCACAATGTTGAATATGTGGTCTTTTGTCCTTTTTACGGTCAAAGACTAACCGGCCATGTGTGTTAGACATAGGCTTTGGGATTTTTGGCAAACCCCCAGCCATCAACGGGTTTGATGTGCCTTTACCGATTACCGTTTGAATCGGGCTAGCATGTGAATTATTAAAACCCGTTTCACATGTAACGTTGTGCTAAGAGAATTGCTTCTCTTAGACTTAATGCTATGATTTTGAATACATAGACTTCGTCTTTCTCACGGGAATAGACTACCCGGCAACGCGTGTTAGGCGTTGACTTATCCCTACTCAGGCTTCGGGATAAAATTCCCCGTGCATCGAGTGCCCGGATTTGACAATCGTGTCTTTTCTAAAAGCAAAGACAGATTGAGAAACGGGAGAGGAAGAATTTTATATTCTATCTCCCGGTGCTGAAGAGGAAGAATTTTATATTCTATCTACAGCTGGAAAGGAAACTCGAGGTGGGATCTCCACCCCTAGAATCCGGAAATGATGAACTGGGAGTGGGTTCTCCACTCCGAGCATCGGAAAGGTCCGAGGAGAGGAAGAATTTTATATTCTATCTCCCGGTGCTGAAGAGGAAGAATTTTATATTCTATCTACAGCTGGAAAGGAAACTCGAGGTGGGATCTCCACCCCCAGAATCCGGAAGGATGAAACTAAGAGTGGGATCTCCACTCCGAGAATCGGAAAGACTCGGATAACCCTAACTGTCGGAAGGTTTGACTATTCGAGTTGAAAGTGGACCTCTCGTTCATTGGCGGAATCGAGAGGGGATTCTGGCTGTAGTCCTAAATGTAGGAAGGTTTGACCAAGCAGGAGTTTGAGACGACCTAACTGTCGGAAGGTTTGATCGCTCGATTCGAAGGTGGACCTCTCGTTCATTGGAGGAATCGAGAGGGGATTTTGGCTTTGGCCCTAACTTTTACAGGTTTGACCAGAAAGACAAGAGAGTGGAATACGGGTAGCAACGAAAGTGCCAACCCATATTATCACTCAAAGGGGGACTTTAATGCTAGGCGTTTAGGACTTAGCACGTTAAGTCTGAGAAATGCCAATGACTGGCAGATGGGAATGTTGGTGGGTCCACTGTCGTTTGATTTGATCAGTGGATGGTTTGGTGAGGAAAGATTAACCTATCAGAAGATCATCTCACAAAAACGACTCATAAGAGTTAGAGAATGAGAAGAGACATTCCGGCCTTCTGAGTTCGAACGTGAATTTCTTATTCACCAATTCCACAATGATTGGGTTATCCCTAAGAATACCCCTGTGGTATTCTTTCGGGAACTTCCCGATGCATTGGATTATCCACCCCCAGTTTCTCTCTTGGAACTGGGTTTGACTTGGTTGTCTGACCGGGTTATCCTTAAGAATATTAGCGTAATATCCTCCAGGAACTTCCCGTCAATGGTAGGAAATAGTTTAGACTCATATACCTGTTGGAGTATCAGGGAGCAGTTTAACCTCATATACCGGTAGGAGGAATGAGAAACAGTTTATACTCGTATACTCTTTGGAGTGGTAAGAAGCAGTTTATACTCTTATACTTATCGGAGTATTGAGAAGCAGTTTATACTCATATACTCTATCGGAGTCTTGAGAAACAGTTTATACTCTTGTACTCTTTGGAGTAGTAAGGAGCAGTTTATACTCTTATACTTGTCGGAGTCTTGAGAAACAGTTTATACTCTTGTACTCTTTGGAGTATTGCCGTTTTCAATCGGCTTACCCTAGCGTTATAACGCCGGCTTCAACCAAGGTCTGGATGCTATCTTTGAGAGCAAAGCAATCCTTGGTGGGATGGAGGATCCTCCTGTGGTACTCGCAGTACGTTGGGTCCGTAGAATCGTCATCTTCCTCCTGATTCGTGATGGGCGGTTGGAACGTCTTCGTCTTTGAACGAGTACTTGTTTTGGAGCTCCTCGTCTGAATTCTCCTGTTGTTCCCAGGACTGCTGTTGTGACGTTTGATCATCGTCAATAACTGCTGCAGGTACGTCCTCTTCATCATGAGGTACGAGATCCGAATCCAGAGGGTTAACCATCGGTTGGTTTCTCTCGACCTTTCGCCTTCTGATGAAGCGTTCAGCCTGTTCTCCTCGAGCCTTCAACTCTTTCCAGGTATTGAGCGGCTCTATTCCCATCACGTCCAAGATGTCAATGGACAAGTTGTTCTGACAAGTCTGCAAGAGGAATTCCTCCGTGACGGGATCCCTGCAGTTCATTGCCTGATTGCGGAAGCGTTTGATGAAGGTATCCACCGACTCTCCGCCTTTTTGTTTCTCGTCGAAGAGTGTCCTGATCGACACCTCGGTGTCATCATCGAAGAAATGGGCGAGAAACATGCCTTCCAAGTCCTCCCAGCTGTTGATGCTTCCGGGCTTGAGACGGCGGTACCAATCGAAGGCAGGCCCGCGAAGGGTGCCAACGAATGACCGAACCATCAAAGGCTCGTTGCCCGAGATTACTCCCAAGTGAGACTTGAAGTAGATCAGATGTTGAGTGGGCGAGCCCTTTCCGTTGAACGGCGTGAAGTTGATCAGGTTGAACTTCGCCGGATACGGGATCGAATCCCACTTTCTCGGGTAAGGACACGGAATGCCGGTCCTCTTCACCTCCCGAACAGACATCAGGGCTTCGATTTTTCTTTCGAGCTCCTTTATCTTTTCGGCCTCACCCATATCCTGTTTTGGATAAGTTTCGAGAGGAATCATACGGCCACCCCCAGTGTTGTCACTACTGGTGGGTCCACCCCCAGCGCTATCATCACTGGTGGGTCCACCCCCAGCGCTGTTAATTTTAGTGGGGCCACCCCCAGTATTCTTGGGTGGTGCGTTGGCCATGACGATTTCGACCACCTCCGGCTCGCTGTTGACTGCAGCGTTCTGGGTGCGACGGTCGGACTCAACTAGCTGGTTCGACAAAGCTCGGATTCGTTGATCGTGCATTTGTCTCATCTCTTGCATAGCCACTTCCATTTCAAACTTGAAGATTTCCTTCTGCTTAGTCAGGGCCTCTTCAATGATTTTGGCTATCTGATCTGTATTGACCATGAGCACCTCTCGAGCTTGTCCTATGCTAGACGTTGTCTCGTCAGAAGCCGAGACACCCTAGGGTGTCTCGGCCTGGCCGAGACACCCCTTGGGTGTCTCGGCCATGCCGAGACACCCCTGGGGTGTCTTGGTCTTGCCAAGACACCCCTCGGGTGTTTCGAGCTTGCCGAGACTCCTTTTGAGGTGTTTTGTTGGTTCCCCTGTATATTCTTCGTCCGGATTCGGATTTGAGTGATTCCGGGTGCGTTGGATGCGCGACGAAGAGTTTGACCCGCTCTGGTGATTGGATTATCTGTAGAGTGGTCGAGGCATGAAGGGCGTTGTCCTTTTTGTGAACAGTGCCGGGTTCCCGATTGGTCCGGGTCTTCGTGATTCCGAAGTCCTATCCGCTCATGTAACTCGTCGATTCACTTCAGTCGTTCGTCGACGTCGATTAGGCTCATGTGGATTGGATGGTGACGTTCATCGTCGCTCGTTAACACTGAACCGGTTGTGGAGAACTATAGGCAATTTTTGATGCCTACAGATACCCCCTCCAAAGTGTTCCTGACTCGTTTCTTTTATAGAAGAGGCTGGAATACTTTGGATGTGATTGATCTGGCCTTCAGTCGGCGTAGTTAGCTCCAACTCTTGACTCTTTCGATTTTCGATCTATTCGATGCTTTGACGAATAGCCGAGGTTCTTCCGGCGCTGCGTTTATCGTCTGGCCGTCGTCGGAGTCTCGAGTCTGCAGCTGATGAATTGAGTTTGGCTCGTGTCATTGAGTTGACTTTGAACTACCTTCGCCACATTGTGTTGGCTTAGGGTTTCGGATCCCCGTGTCGCAACGCGTTGATCGACGTTGACCTAGGGTTACGCGTTGACCGGCGTCCACCCTAGGGTTTTGCATCGTCGAACGTTGAATGGTGTGTTGACTTTGAACTACCTCCGCCACATTGTGCTGGCTTAGGGTTTCGGATCCCCGTGTGTTGGCTTTTTGTCGCAACGCGTTGACCGGCGTTGACCTAGGGTTACGCGTTGACCGGCGTTGACCCTTAGGGTTTGAATCGTCGAACGTTGAATGGTGTGGATATTGAATCCTCGAACGTTGACTTTGATTGCAACGCGTTGACTGGCGTTGACCTAGGGTTACGCGGTGACCGGCGTTCACCCTAGGGTTTTGATCGTCGAACGTTGAATGGTGTGGATACCCTAGGGTTTCGAATCGTCGAACGTTGACTTTTGTTGCAACGCGTTGCTTGGCGTTGACCTAGGGTTACGCGTTGACCGGCGTTGACCCTGGGGTTTACGGATCGCCATTAACACAGTTTATACTCGTACGTTTGCTGGAGTATACACAGTTTAAGCTCTTAAGGTATTGGAGCAACGCAGTCCCGAGTGTCGGGGTTGCAGGACCAACTGTTAAAGTTGATTCATCTGCATGTGTGGATTTTATCCTGAATCTGTTGGGTGCTCGAGTCACGAGACCAACTAGGGGAGTTGATGCATCAATGACTCGCAGTTATAGAACTTTTGGCAAATCCTCAGCCATCAACGGATTTGATGAGCCTTTACCGACTACCGTTTGAGTCGGGCTAGCATGCGGATTGTTTAAGTCTGTTCCGCATGTGACGTCGTGCTAAGAGAGTTAACGCTCTTAGTGCTACGATATTGAATACGTAGGCTTCGTCTTTCTCACGGGAATAGACTACCCGGCGACGCGTGTTAGGCGTTGACTTTAGGATTTTTGGCTAATCCCCAGCCTTCAACGGATTTGATTAGCCTTTACCGACTACCGTTTGAGTCGGGCTAGCATGCGGATTGTTTAAGTCCGCTCCTATGTGATGTTTAAGCTAAAAGAGTTAACCCTTTTAGTGCTACGATATTGAATACGTAGACTTCGTCTTTCTCACGGGAATAGACTACCCGGCAACGCGTGTTAGGCGCTGACTTATCCTTACTTAGGATTCAGGATAAAATTCCCCGTGCGTGTGAGGCACGGATTATGGTGTTATTAATAACAACCTGCCACAATGTTGAATATGTGGTCTTTTGTCCTTTTTACGGTCAAAGACTAACCGGCCATGTGTGTTAGACATAGGCTTTGGGATTTTTGGCAAACCCCCAGCCATCAACGGGTTTGATGTGCCTTTACCGATTACCGTTTGAATCGGGCTAGCATGTGAATTATTAAAACCCGTTTCACATGTAACGTTGTGCTAAGAGAATTGCTTCTCTTAGACTTAATGCTATGATTTTGAATACATAGACTTCGTCTTTCTCACGGGAATAGACTACCCGGCAACGCGTGTTAGGCGTTGACTTATCCCTACTCAGGCTTCGGGATAAAATTCCCCGTGCATCGAGTGCCCGGATTTGACAATCGTGTCTTTTCTAAAAGCAAAGACAGATTGAGAAACGGGAGAGGAAGAATTTTATATTCTATCTCCCGGTGCTGAAGAGGAAGAATTTTATATTCTATCTTCGGCCGGAAAGGAGACTTGGGGTGGGATCTCCACCCCCAGAATCCAGAATGGTGAAACTAGGAGTGGGATCTCCACTCCGAGAATCGAAAAGATTCGGATAACCCTAACTGTCGGAAGGTTTGATTACCCGATTTGGAAGTGGACCTCTCGTTCATTGGGGGAATCGAGAGGAGATTTTGGCTGTGGCCCTAACTGTATGAATGTTTGACCAAGCAGGAGTTTGAGACGACCTAACTGTCGGAAGGTTTGATCGCTCGATTTGAAGGTGGACCTCTCGTTCATTGGAGGAATCGAGAGGGGATTTTGGCTTTGGCCCTAACTTTTATAGGTTTGACCAGAACGCAAAGAGAGTGGAATACGGGTAGCAAAGAAAGTGCCAACTCGTGTCATCACTCAAAGGGAGATTTTAACGCTAGGCGTTTAGGACCTAGCATGTTAAATCTGAGAAATGCCAATGACTGGCAGATGGAAATGTTGGTGGGTCCACTGTCGTTTGATTTGATCAGCGGGTGGTTTGGTGAGGGAAGATTAACCTATCAGAGGATTGGATCTCTTCTCACAAAAATAACTCATAAGAGTTAGGGAATAAGAAGGGACATTCTGACTTTTAGAGTTTGAATGTGAATTTCTTGTTCACCAATTCCACAATGATTGGGTTATCCCTAAGAATACCCCTGTGGTATTCTTTCGGGAACTTCCCGATGCATTGGATAATCCACCCCCAGTTTCTCTCTTGGAACTGGGTTTGACTTTGTTATCTGGCCGGGTTATCCTTAATAATATTAGTGTAATATCCTCCAGGAACTTCCCCTCAATGGTAGGAAATAGTTTAGACTCATATACCTATTGGAGTATCAGGGAGCAGTTTAACCTCATATACCGGTAGGAGGAATGAGAAACAGTTTATACTCGTATACTCTTTGGAGTGAGAAGCAGTTTATACTCTTATACTTATCGGAGTATCTGGGAGCAGTTTAACCTCTTATACCGGTAGGAGGATCAAGAAGCAGTTTATACTCTTATACTTATCGGAGTATTAAGGAGCAGTTTATACTCTTATACTTGTCGGAGTCTTGAGAAGCAGTTTATACTCATGTACTCTTCGGAGTTTCGAGAAGGGTCTCGAAAATAGCTGGAACGTCTTCGTCTTTGAACGAGTACTCGTTTTGGAGCTCCTCGTCTGAATTCTCCTGTTGTTCCCAGGACTGCTGTTGTGACGTTTGATCATCGTCAATAACTGCTGCAGGTACGTCCTCTTCATCATGAGGTACGAGATCCGAATCCGGAGGATTAACCATCGGTTGGTTTCTCTCGATCTTCCGCCTTCTGATGAAGCGTTCAGCTTGTTCTCCTCGAGCCTTCAACTCTTTCCAGGTATTGAGCGGCTCTATTCCCATCACGTCCAAGATGTCAATGGACAAGTTGTTCTGACAAGTCTGCAAGAGGAATTCCTCCGTGACGGGATCCCTGCAGTTCATTGCCTGATTGCGGAAGCGTTTGATGAAGGTATCCACCGACTCTCCGCCTTTTTGTTTCTCGTCGAAGAGTGTCCTGATCGACACCTCGGTGTCATCATCGAAGAAATGGGCGAGAAACATGCCTTCCAAGTCCTCCCAGCTGTTGATGCTTCCGGGCTTGAGACGGCGGTACCAATCGAAGGCAGGCCCGCGAAGGGTGCCAACGAATGACCGAACCATCAAAGGCTCGTTGCCCGAGATTACTCCCAAGTGAGACTTGAAGTAGATCAGATGTTGAGTGGGCGAGCCCTTTCCGTTGAACGGCGTGAAGTTGATCAGGTTGAACTTCGCCGGATACGGGATCGAATCCCACTTTCTCGGGTAAGGACACGGAATGCCGGTCCTCTTCACCTCCCGAACAGACATCAGGGCTTCGATTTTTCTTTCGAGCTCCTTTATCTTTTCGGCCTCACCCATATCCTGTTTTGGATAAGTTTCGAGAGGAATCATACGGCCACCCCCAGTGTTGTCATTACTGGTGGGTCCACCCCCAGCGCTATCATCACTGGTGGGTCCACCCCCAGCGCTGTTAATTTTAGTGGGGCCACCCCCAGTATTCTTGGGTGGTGCGTTGGCCATGACGATTTCGACCACCTCCGGCTCGCTGTTGACTGCAGCGTTCTGGGTGCGATGGTTGGACTCGACTAGCCTGTTCGACAGAGCTCGGATTCGTTGGTCGTGCATTTGTCTCATCTCTTGCATAGCCACTTCCATTTCAAACTTGAAGATTTCCTTCTGCTTAGTCAGGGCCTCTTCAATGATTTTGGCTATCTGATCTGTATTGACCATGAGCACCTCTCGAGCTTGTCCTATGCTAGACGTTGTTTCGTCAGAAGCGAGAGCGGAATAGGAATCCGAGAGTTCATCATCGGAATGTACTCCCTCATGGATCCCACAGTAATTGTCATATCTGACGGCTTCTAGCTGAAGCTGAGCTGTTCCCGAATTGACCCTGCTTCCTGGAGAGGAATTAGGGTCGGAATCACTTGAAATGATTGGGGATTTTCCCTTGTTGACCATGTTGATAGTCACTTCTAGGGGTTCATCATCTCGAGCAATCGATCCTCTTTGGTGGGAACGCCTTGATTTGGGCTTTGTCGGTTCATCGGAGATTCCCTCGAATATCGAGACCCTCTGTGGAGCGGTCTTGGGGCAGCTACAGGCTGATAATACTGCCCTGATAAGTTTGGTACACGGACAGTGAGAATCCGCTTCCCGGGTGTTTCTCTTTCGAGATTCATCCGCACCCCCAGCCTGATAGTACAACTCATCGACGTTGCCGTCGGAGTAACCTATCGGCTGCTCACATGGGTTCTCAGGTATAACGCGTTCGTCTGTCCGACGCGTCTTCTTCTGAGTAAACATTGCCTTGTTGGCCTCTGCAAGAGTCGCACGTTTGGATTCACTCTTTTGTGAGGGTGAAACCTTAACGGGCTCTTGGTCCTTTGCACGCGCCGTCGAGCTGGTCGTTGCAGAGATCGATTTGTTAGGAGATCGTGTACGACCCCCAGTCTGGGTGTTGGCTTGAAGCTCCTTCAACGATCCCCAGCCTTCCTTGACAAGCGTTTTTCCTCGATTCTTGGGTAGAGCATCGATACGGTTGTTCAGAGGATTCTTGAGCTCGGGGAAATCCACGCTGCGGTGGGACTTTACCGGAGGCTCGGGACCTGAAATTGACGAAGGTTGGAGAGCAATATTACCTGCTTTTACCTCAGGCGTTGTTTGGCCTTCGGCATCCAAACTCGTTCGGATTTCGGCGATCTCTTAATGGCCTCTCCCTTTAGCATCTC
>NW_017973530.1:0-18266 GCF_001876935.1 Asparagus officinalis
CCTTCTTCCCTCATCATCATCATGTGGCGAGAAAAGGAGCGCCTGAACTGATCGAAGCCACCTCCTCTGCGAAGAAGCTTCTCGATCAGACCGTTATAAAAGGCGGTGAAGAAGTTGAGGTCCGTATGAAAAGCCTCCCTGTCAGGATCAGTATCGACCAAAATGTTTTCGGTGAAAGTCGCTGTTTTCATTGCTTTTGAATCTGTTATAACTTCAAACGTTACAACAAGAATGCAACAAAACAAAGATTACAACTTTATCGAAAATAAACACGAGATCCCGTTTTGGTGCGGTCTCGCTTGCGTGGGTCTTTGGCCTGTGACGGGGATGTTGATATCCGTGGACCACCGGGGCAATCAGATCCGGTCCGGATAAATCGGACAGAGTTTCGTCGATCCGCGTGAGATCTAGAAACTTCTAATCCAGAAATATCGGACAGAACTTCGTCGATCCGCGTGAGATCTAGAAGCTATAAGCGTATACCTCGGCTAAAGCGAGGTATTAGCTCTTCTTAGTATTAACGCTAAAGGCTAATACTAAGGAAAGATGAGAACGGGTGATGAAGGCTGATGTAGACCTCTCCTCCTCGGTTGAAGCGCACGACCACTCTTTGCTGCAGCAGGGCTTCGCCAAGGCTCTCCAAAAATCCTCCCCTCAAAAGTGAGGCACTAGGGGTCTATTTATAGGCATCTCAAGGTGTGTAGGGGGGTCTAGGGACCTCCAGGGGGCGTGGACACCCCCTGGTGTCTCGGCCAGGCCGAGACACCCTTGGGGTGTCTCGGCCATGGCCGAGACACCCTAGGGTGTCTAGGCTTTTCCTAGACACCCCCGGGGTATTTCGACATGCCGGGACTCCGTTTAGGTGTATTTCGTTGGTTTCCCTGTAGATTCTTCGTCCGAACTCGGATTTGAGTGATTCCGGGTGCGCTGGATGCTTGACGAAGAGTTCGATCCGATATGGTGATTGGATTATCTGTAGAGTGGCCGAGGCATGAAGGGCGTTGTCTTATTCGTGAACAGTGCCGGGTTCCCGATTGGTCCGGGTCTTCGTTGTTCCGAAATCCTATCCGCTCATGTAGCTCGTCGATTCACTTCAGTCGTTCGTCGACGTCGATTAGGCTCATGTGGATCGGATAGTGACGTTCATCGTCGTTCTTTAACACTGAACCGTTCGTGGAGACCTATAGGCAATTTTCGATGCCTACAGATACCCCCTCCAAAGTGTTCCTGACTCGTTTCTTTTATAGAAGAGGCTGGAATACTTTGGATGTGATTGGTCTAGCCTTCAGTCGGCACCAGGACCTGTAGTTAGCTTCAACTCTTGGCTCCTTCGATTTTCGGTCTATTCGATGCTTTGACGAATAGCCGAGGTTCTTCCGGCGCTGCGTTTATCGCTTGGCCGTCGTCGGAGTCTCGAGTCTGCAGCTGATGAATTGAGTTTGGCTCGTGTCATTGAGTTGACTTTGAACTACCTTCACCACATTGTGCTGGTTTAGGGTTTCGGATCATCGTGTGTTGACTTTTTGTCACAACGCGTTGACTGGCGTTGACCTAGGATTACGCGTTGACCGGCGTTGCCCCTTAGGGTTTTGAATCGTCAAACGTTGACTTTTTGTTGCAACGCGTTGACTAGCGTTGACCTAGGGTTACGTGTTGACCGGCGTTAACCCTTAGGGTTTTGAATCGTCGAACGTTGAGGGTTACGCGTTGACCGGCGTTGACCCTTAGGGTTTTGAATCGTCAAACGTTGACTTTTTGTTGCAACGCGTTGACTAGCGTTGACCTAGGGTTACGCGTTGACCGGCGTTGACCCTTAGGGTTTCGAATCGTCAAACGTTGATTGGTGTGGATTTTCATCTTCGAACGTTGACCTTTGTCGCAAGTTATGCGTTGACCGGCGTGGACCCTTAGGGTTTTGAATCATCAAACGTTAATTGGTGTGGATTTTCATCCTCGAACGTTGACTTTCGTCGCAACGCGTTGACTGGCGTTGACCTAGGGTTACGCGTTGACCGGCGTGGACCCTCAGGGTTTTGATTCGTCAAATATCGACTTTGCTCTGCGTTGACCGGCATTGACCCTTAGGGTTTTGAATCGTCATACGTTGACTTTTGTCGCAACGCGTTGACTTTTGTTGCAACGCGTTGACTGGCGTTGACCTAGGGTTACGCGTTGACCGGCGTCTACCCTAGGGTTTATGATTTGTCGTGCGTTGACTTTTGTCGCAACGCGTTGACTGGCGTTGACCTAGGGTTACGCGTTGACTGGCGTTGACCCTTAGGGTTTTGTGCATTGAATGTTGATTGGTGTTGATTTTCATCAAAACATCCAATAATCGACGAAAACGGGCGTATTCGGGTCGTCCGGCGTTGACCTAAGGTTACGCGTTGACCGGCGTCCACCTTAGGGTTTTGAACCGCGTAGGTTGGCTTTTGTCGTCACGTGTTGACTTTCGTCGTCACGTGTTGACTTTTGTCGCAACGCGCTGTCCGGCGTTGACCTAAGGTTACGCGTTGACCGGCGTCCACCTTAGGGTTTTGAACCGCGTAGGTTGGCTTTTGTCGTCACGTGTTGACTTTCGTCGTCACGTGTTGACTTTTGTCGCAACGCGCTGTCCGGCGTTGACCTAAGGTTACGCGTTGACCGGCGTCCACCTTAGGGTTTTGAACCGCGTAGGTTGGCTTTTGTCGTCACGTGTTGACTTTCGTCGTCACGTGTTGACTTTTGTCGCAACGCGCTGTCCGGCGTTGACCTAAGGTTACGCGTTGACCGGCGTCCACCTTAGGGTTTTGAACCGCGTAGGTTGGCTTTTGTCGTCACGTGTTGACTTTCGTCGTCACGTGTTGACTTTTGTCGCAACGCGCTGTCCGGCGTTGACCTAAGGTTACGCGTTGACCGGCGTCCACCTTAGGGTTTTGAACCGCGTAGGTTGGCTTTTGTCGTCACGTGTTGACTTTCGTCGTCACGTGTTGACTTTTGTCGCAACGCGCTGTCCGGCGTTGACCTAAGGTTACGCGTTGACCGGCGTCCACCTTAGGGTTTTGAACCGCGTAGGTTGGCTTTTGTCGTCACGTGTTGACTTTCGTCGTCACGTGTTGACTTTTGTCGCAACGCGCTGTCCGGCGTTGACCTAAGGTTACGCGTTGACCGGCGTCCACCTTAGGGTTTTGAACCGCGTAGGTTGGCTTTTGTCGTCACGTGTTGACTTTCGTCGTCACGTGTTGACTTTTGTCGCAACGCGCTGTCCGGCGTTGACCTAAGGTTACGCGTTGACCGGCGTCCACCTTAGGGTTTTGAACCGCGTAGGTTGGCTTTTGTCGTCACGTGTTGACTTTCGTCGTCACGTGTTGACTTTTGTCGCAACGCGCTGTCCGGCGTTGACCTAAGGTTACGCGTTGACCGGCGTCCACCTTAGGGTTTTGAACCGCGTAGGTTGGCTTTTGTCGTCACGTGTTGACTTTCGTCGTCACGTGTTGACTTTTGTCGCAACGCGCTGTCCGGCGTTGACCTAAGGTTACGCGTTGACCGGCGTCCACCTTAGGGTTTTGAACCGCGTAGGTTGGCTTTTGTCGTCACGTGTTGACTTTCGTCGTCACGTGTTGACTTTTGTCGCAACGCGCTGTCCGGCGTTGACCTAAGGTTACGCGTTGACCGGCGTCCACCTTAGGGTTTTGAACCGCGTAGGTTGGCTTTTGTCGTCACGTGTTGACTTTCGTCGTCACGTGTTGACTTTTGTCGCAACGCGCTGTCCGGCGTTGACCTAAGGTTACGCGTTGACCGGCGTCCACCTTAGGGTTTTGAACCGCGTAGGTTGGCTTTTGTCGTCACGTGTTGACTTTCGTCGTCACGTGTTGACTTTTGTCGCAACGCGCTGTCCGGCGTTGACCTAAGGTTACGCGTTGACCGGCGTCCACCTTAGGGTTTTGAACCGCGTAGGTTGGCTTTTGTCGTCACGTGTTGACTTTCGTCGTCACGTGTTGACTTTTGTCGCAACGCGCTGTCCGGCGTTGACCTAAGGTTACGCGTTGACCGGCGTCCACCTTAGGGTTTTGAACCGCGTAGGTTGGCTTTTGTCGTCACGTGTTGACTTTCGTCGTCACGTGTTGACTTTTGTCGCAACGCGCTGTCCGGCGTTGACCTAAGGTTACGCGTTGACCGGCGTCCACCTTAGGGTTTTGAACCGCGTAGGTTGGCTTTTGTCGTCACGTGTTGACTTTCGTCGTCACGTGTTGACTTTTGTCGCAACGCGCTGTCCGGCGTTGACCTAAGGTTACGCGTTGACCGGCGTCCACCTTAGGGTTTTGAACCGCGTAGGTTGGCTTTTGTCGTCACGTGTTGACTTTCGTCGTCACGTGTTGACTTTTGTCGCAACGCGCTGTCCGGCGTTGACCTAAGGTTACGCGTTGACCGGCGTCCACCTTAGGGTTTTGAACCGCGTAGGTTGGCTTTTGTCGTCACGTGTTGACTTTCGTCGTCACGTGTTGACTTTTGTCGCAACGCGCTGTCCGGCGTTGACCTAAGGTTACGCGTTGACCGGCGTCCACCTTAGGGTTTTGAACCGCGTAGGTTGGCTTTTGTCGTCACGTGTTGACTTTCGTCGTCACGTGTTGACTTTTGTCGCAACGCGCTGTCCGGCGTTGACCTAAGGTTACGCGTTGACCGGCGTCCACCTTAGGGTTTTGAACCGCGTAGGTTGGCTTTTGTCGTCACGTGTTGACTTTCGTCGTCACGTGTTGACTTTTGTCGCAACGCGCTGTCCGGCGTTGACCTAAGGTTACGCGTTGACCGGCGTCCACCTTAGGGTTTTGAACCGCGTAGGTTGGCTTTTGTCGTCACGTGTTGACTTTCGTCGTCACGTGTTGACTTTTGTCGCAACGCGCTGTCCGGCGTTGACCTAAGGTTACGCGTTGACCGGCGTCCACCTTAGGGTTTTGAACCGCGTAGGTTGGCTTTTGTCGTCACGTGTTGACTTTCGTCGTCACGTGTTGACTTTTGTCGCAACGCGCTGTCCGGCGTTGACCTAAGGTTACGCGTTGACCGGCGTCCACCTTAGGGTTTTGAACCGCGTAGGTTGGCTTTTGTCGTCACGTGTTGACTTTCGTCGTCACGTGTTGACTTTTGTCGCAACGCGCTGTCCGGCGTTGACCTAAGGTTACGCGTTGACCGGCGTCCACCTTAGGGTTTTGAACCGCGTAGGTTGGCTTTTGTCGTCACGTGTTGACTTTCGTCGTCACGTGTTGACTTTTGTCGCAACGCGCTGTCCGGCGTTGACCTAAGGTTACGCGTTGACCGGCGTCCACCTTAGGGTTTTGAACCGCGTAGGTTGGCTTTTGTCGTCACGTGTTGACTTTCGTCGTCACGTGTTGACTTTTGTCGCAACGCGCTGTCCGGCGTTGACCTAAGGTTACGCGTTGACCGGCGTCCACCTTAGGGTTTTGAACCGCGTAGGTTGGCTTTTGTCGTCACGTGTTGACTTTCGTCGTCACGTGTTGACTTTTGTCGCAACGCGCTGTCCGGCGTTGACCTAAGGTTACGCGTTGACCGGCGTCCACCTTAGGGTTTTGAACCGCGTAGGTTGGCTTTTGTCGTCACGTGTTGACTTTCGTCGTCACGTGTTGACTTTTGTCGCAACGCGCTGTCCGGCGTTGACCTAAGGTTACGCGTTGACCGGCGTCCACCTTAGGGTTTTGAACCGCGTAGGTTGGCTTTTGTCGTCACGTGTTGACTTTCGTCGTCACGTGTTGACTTTTGTCGCAACGCGTTGTCCGGCGTTGACCTAAGGTTACGCGTTGACCGGCGTCCACCTTAGGGTTTTTGAACCGCGTAGGTTGGCTTTTGTCGTCACGTGTTGACTTTCGTCGTCACGTGTTGACTTTTGTCGCAACGCGTTGTCCGGCGTTGACCTAAGGTTACGCGTTGACCGGCGTCCACCTTAGGGTTTTGAACCGCATAGGTTGGCTTCTGTCGCCACGTGTTGACTTTCGTCGTCACGTGTTGACTTTTTGTCGCAACGCGCTGTCCGGCGTTGACCTAAGGTTACGCGTTGACCGGCGTCCACCTTAGGGTTTTTGAACCGCGTAGGTTGGCTTTTGTCGTCACGTGTTGACTTTCGTCGTCACGTGTTGACTTTTGACGCAACGCGCTGTCCGGCGTTGACCCAAGGTTACGCGTTGACCGGCGCCCACCTTAGGGTTTAGGTTGGCTTTTGTCGTCACGTGTTGACTTTCGTCGTCACGTGTTGACTTTTGTCGCAACGCGCTGTCCGGCGTTGACCTAAGGTTACGCGTTGACCGGTGTCCACCTTAGGGTTTTGAACCGCATAGGTTGGCTTCTGTCGTCACGTGTTGGCTTTTGTCGTCACGTGTTGACTTTTCGTCGTCACGTGTTGACTTTTGTCGCAACGCGCTGTCCGGCGTTGACCTAAGGTTACGCGTTGACCGGCGTCCACCCTAGGGTTTCGAATCGTCGAACGTTGACTTTTGTTGCAACGCGTTGCTTGGCGTTGACCTAGGGTTACGCGTTGACCGGCGTCCACCCTAGGGTTTCGGATTGTCGAACGTTGACTTTCGTTTGCAACGCGTTGCTTGGTGTTGACCTAAGGTTACGCGTTGACCGGCGTCCACCCTAGGGTTTCGAATCGTCGAACGTTGACTTTTGTTGCAACGCGTTGCTTGGCGTTGACCTAGGGTTACGCGTTGACCGGCGTTGACCCTAGGGTTTACGGATCGCCATTAACACAGTTTATACTCGTACGTTTGCTGGAGTATACACAGTTTAAGCTCTTAAGGTATTGGAGCATCGCGGTCCCGAATGTTGGGGTTGCAGGACCAACTGTTAAAGTTGATTCATCTGCATGTGTGGATTTTGTCCCGGATTTGTTGGGTGCTCAAGTCACGAGACCAACTAGTGGAGTTGATGCGTCAATGACTCGCAGTTATAGAATTTTTGGCAAATCCTCAGCCATCAACGGATTTGATTAGCCTTTACCGACTACCGTTTGAGTCGGGCTAGCATGCGGATTGTTTAAGTCCGCTCCTATGTGACGTTTAAGCTAAAAGAGTTAACCCTTTTAGTGCTACGATATTGAATACGTAGACTTCGTCTTTCTCACGGGAATAGACTACCCGGCGACGCGTGTTAGGCGTTGACTTTAGGATTTTTGGCTAATCCCCAGCCTTCAACGGATTTGATTAGCCTTTACCGACTACCGTTTGAGTCGGGCTAGCATGCGGATTGTTTAAGTCCGCTCCTATGTGACGTTTAAGCTAAAAGAGTTAACCCTTTTAGTGCTACGATATTGAATACGTAGACTTCGTCTTTCTCACGGGAATAGACTACCCGGCGACGCGTGTTAGGCGTTGACTTTAGGATTTTTGGCTAATCCCCAGCCTTCAACGGATTTGATTAGCCTTTACCGACTACCGTTTGAGTCGGGCTAGCATGCGGATTGTTTAAGTCCGTTCCGCATGTGACGTCGTGCTAAGAGAGTTAACGCTCTTAGTGCTACGATATTGAATACGTAGACTTCGTCTTTCTCACGGGAATAGACTACCCGGCAACGCGTGTTAGGCGCGATATTGAATACGTAGACTTCGTCTTTCTCACGGGAATAGACTACCCGGCAACGCGTGTTAGGCGCTGACTTATCCTTACTTAGGATTCAGGATAAAATTCCCCGTGCGTGTGAGGCACGGATTATGGTGTTATTAATAACAACCTGCCACAATGTTGAATATGTGGTCTTTTGTCCTTTTTACGGTTAAGGACTAACCGGCACGCCAGTTGCCTTCGGGCTAACGAGCTTTTGTTGTATGCTTTTGACTTGATCTATTAATGGAAACTCCGCATTTGCTTCTTTTGTGATTTTTCTGCATTTATTCTGAATGACACGTTTGTGGGATTTTTGGCAAACCCCCAGCCCTCAACGGGTTTGATATGTCTTTACCGATTACCGTTTGAAATCGGACTAGCATGTGAATTATTAAACCCGTCTCACATGTAACGTTGTGCTAAGAGAGTAAATTCTCTGAGGCTTTGTGCTATGATTTTGAATACATAGGCTTCGTCTTTCTCACGGGAATAGACTACCCGGCAACGCGTGTTAGGCGTTGACTTATCCCTACTCAGGCTTCGGGACAAAATTCCCCGTGCATCGAGTGCCCGGACTTGACAATCGTGTCTTTTCTAAAAGCAAAGACAGATTGAGGAACGGGAGAGGAAGAATTTTATATTCTATCTCCCGGTGCTGAAGAGGAAGAATTTTATATTCTATCTTCGGCTGGAAAGGAAACTCGAGGTGGGATCCCCCACCTCCAGAATCTGGAAGGATGAACTGGGAGTGGGATCTCCACTCCGAGCATCGGAAAGGAAATAGGAGAGGAAGAATTTTATATTCTATCTCCCGGTGCTGAAGAGGAAGAATTTTATATTCTATCTTCGGCCGGAAAGGAAACGAGAGAGGAAGAATTTTATATTCTATCTCCCGGTGTTGAAGAGGAAGAATTTTATATTCTATCTTCAGGCGGAAAGGAAACTCGAGGTGGGATCTCCACCCCCAGAATCCTGCAAGATGAAACTAAGAGTGGGATCTCCACTCCGAGAATCGGAAAAGTTCGAACGACACTACCTTTTTATAGGATTAGTCATTTGAACCAAAGAACCCCTCATTCATTGAGGAGAAGACCCAATTTCAACCCTAACTTTTATAGGTTTGGTGGAAAAGGGGACAAAGGTGGATTTTCGTTTATCGAAAAGGAGTGACTCGACTTTAGTCTTGACTATGTGTAGGCTTGACTAAGCGAGATCGGAAACAATCCTAACTTTTATAGGTTTGACTGTTCCAAGTGGACCTCTCGTTCATGGAAGGAATCGAGAGAGGAATTTGGCTTTGGCCCTAACTTTTATAGGTTTGACCAAGCAGGAGTTTTAAGATGACCCTAACTGTGGGAAAGTTTGATCACTCGATTTGAAAGTGGACCTCTCGTTCATTGGAGGAATCGAGAGAGGGTTTTGGCTTTGGCCCTAACTTTTATAGGTTTGACCAAGCAGGAAAGGAATACGGGTAGCAAAGAGAGTGCCAACTCGTATTACCACTCAAAGGGAGACTTTAATGCTAGGTGGTTCTGACCTAACACGTTAAGTCTGAGAAAAGCCAACGACTGGCAGATGGAAATGTTGGTGGATCCACTGTCATTTAATTTGATCAGTGGATGGTTTGGTGAGGAAAGATTAACCTATCAGAGGATTAGATCTCATCTCACAAAAATAACTCATAAGAGTTGGAGAATTTTAATGAAAATAAGAAGAGACATTCTGACTTTCAGAGTTCGAATGTAGGCTCCCTATCTGTCAATTCCACAATGACCGGGTTATCCCTAAGAATACCCGTGTGGTATTCTTCCGGGAACTTCCCAATGCATTGGTTATCCTGAAGATACTAAGGATAGTATATTTTTTTCTTTTAGAAACTTGCCGTTTGTCGGCATCATAAGCCGGTCACCGTCCTTGGTGACAGGGCGATATGCGCCACTCGAGTAGACCGTCTCCACTACGAGTGGTCCCTCCCATTTGGGTTCCAATTTGCTGAGAATAAGCAATATCTTATTTCCAACCCTTTTGATTGATATCGGGTTATCCTTAAGAATATCATGTATGATGTCCTCCAGGAACTTCCCATTAGATACAAAGGAAACAGTTTATACTCATATACCCGTTGGAGTTTTGAAAGAAGCAGTTTATACTCGTATACTTGTCGGAGTGTGGTGGTCATTCTCATTCGGTTTGTTCTGCCGTTGAGACGCCGGCTTCAACTAAGGTCTGGATGCTTTTCTTTAAAGCAAAGCAAGCCTTGGTGGGATGAAGGATCCTCCTGTGGTATTCACAATAATTTGGGTCTGAACTCCCATTGGCTTCCTCCTGGCTTTTAATAGGTGGGAGCTTGATTTTGTCGCTTTTTAGGAGGTACTTGAGGATGGCTGGAACCTCATCATCCTCGAAAGAGTATCGTTTTATCTGAATTGACTGTTGTGGCGATCGCTTCCACGACTGTCGTTGTGACGCTTGATCAGCAGCGAACCTGGGTACGAACTCTGATTGGCTTTCCTCGACCCTCTTTCTTTTAGGATAGCGTCTAGTCGAGGTGGGGACAGACTCGACTTCCTTCTGCTTTTCGTCTTTACTTTCATGATGTCGAGAGGTAGGAATTGGGCCACCCCCAGTGTCATTGAAGGATCTGGTCGTACCACCCCCAGCGTTATCGAGGGGTGAATCAGTCTTAACAACCATATTCAAATTCGGACCATTGGTATTTGTCCTATCTGGAATAGGCGTGGTTGGGGTAACGCAACAGCTAGGCCCAGCCTGATGATCCGATTTAGGAAATTTATGCCTTTCAGCTTGCAACTCTCTTATTTGCCGCATAGCCGATTCCATCTTGCCCTCAAATTCTTCTTTCTGCTTGATTAGTGCTTCTTGAACTATTTGAGTGAGCTGGTCAGGAGTAATGTTGAACGCATCCCTAGTGTTTTTGGAGAGACGTGATAACTCGTGTAGAGTCACTTTTACTGGGATGTTAGCCAATTGGGTCATAACATCGAAGTGACATGAAGTGTTTGAATCTCCCGGTTTATCTCTTCCAATCTGCTGATTGAATCGAGACTGCCTTGGGATTCGAACATCTTGGTGCAGGGGCTCCTGTTGGGTCCTCTCAGCAGGTACGGGGGTAGTTGTAATCATCTCCACCCCATCCAGTCGACCATTCCCATGTTCATTGTCGGGAAATGAGAAAACAGGCATTGTTTCGTCATCTTCCTCTGGAGTAACAGAAACTCCATAACAAGACTTGCCTTTTCCTTTTGAATTTTTCTTGGAAGAGGTTCCAGTCCATTGTAAATCTTCAATCAAGTCTGGATGAACCCAAAGGATTTCACCGTTTGGAGCTGTGTGCGGCACAAGTCCTTTTTGGCGCTGTCCATGCGGGTCGTCGTTCACCGTCTTCATCCCGACTTTGGTGATGTGCTTTGGCTCGAACCAAGTCGTAGGTACCGATCCGAAACTGATTGATACGGCGTTCGCTCCCACGTTCTTGGCAGGCTTCGGGGTTATGACGCCCACGTCAATGAGTGCCTGGATCTTGTCCTTGAGGTGGTAGCACGACCTCGTAGGGTGATGGACCGCTCTGTGATACGCGCAGTACTTTGGGTCCGTCACCTTGTTTGCTCCCTCCTGATCCACGATTGCTGGCAGCTGGATTTTGTTGTTCTCCAACAAATATTTGAAAATGCCGGGCACCTCGTCGTCTTTGAAGGAGTATGTCTTTGGAAACCTTGGCTCCAAAGACTTTTGCTTCTGGGACCGCTGCTGCCAATGAGGTTGGGATTGCTGTGGCGCTCGTTGCTGCTGTGGCTGTTGCGGTGCCCGTTGCTGCTGCTGTTGCTGAGGTTGCAACTGAAAGGTTTGGTTAGCATCAACAGCATTAAACTGAGCTTTACCTTTTCCTCTTTGGTTAAAGTTCTGCTTCGGAAGATTTGTTGCCGGTTGACCTCTCTCCGCCTTCTTCCTTTTGATGAACCGCTCAGCTTGCTCCCCTCGGACTTTCAAATCCTTCCACGTCTTGGATGGTGCCGTGCCCATTGCTTCCAACACGTCCAGCGAGAGGTTGTTGTGGCAGGTCTGGAGTATAAACTCCTCGGTGATCGGGTCCCGGCAATTCATCGCCTTGTTGCGGAACCTCTTGACGAAGGTGTCGACCAACTCCCCGTCTTTCTGCTTCTCATCGAGCAATGACCCAATAGAAACTTCGGTGTCGTCATCGAAGAAGTTTGCGAGGAACTTTGACTCCATGTCGTCCCAGCTATTTATGCTCCCTGGCTTGAGGCGACGATACCAATCGAAGGCGGCTCCGCGAAGAGTGCCAACGAATGACCGCACCATCAGAGGTTCATTACCAGAGATGACTCCCAAGTGCGATTTGAAATATATCAAATGCTGAGTAGGGGAACCCATCCCATTAAACGGCGTGAAGTTAATTAGACTGAACTTCGCCGGATATGGGATTGATTCCCACTCCCTTGGGTATGGACAAGGAATGCCCGTCTTTTTTGTCTCTTGAGCGGAAATCAACGTATTGATTTTGCTCTCGAGATTTTTGATCTTCAGGTTTTCGCTGGTTTCTTCGCCAGCATTCTCATTACCACCCCCTGCGTTGACGGGAGGATCATTGGTATTACGAGCATTCGCATCCTCATCTTCCAGATTAATCGGGTTACGATGATTCTGCTCGCCTTGTTGGTTCGCCAATGCTTGGATCTGTTGGTCATGCATTTCTCTCATCCGCTGCATGGCCATATCCATTTCAAATTTGAAACTTTCTTTCTGTTTAGCCAAAGCGTCTTCAAGCATCTTGGCCATCTGTTCCGCGCTTATCATCAGGGCCTCGCGGGGTTGTCCCTCACTGGATACAGTATTATCTGACGCCACCGCGGAACCGGCATCGGATTCTTCATCTTCTGAAGGGTGTCTTGTCCGAACCCTACCATAGGTTGCTCGTTCAATGGCTCCGGACTGCAGACGGGTTCTAGGTCGGGATGCTTTCAGTATTGTTTCGAGATCATCTCGTATCGACGTCCCTCTGTTGGTCATGTTGGCGGTGACTCTCGGATGTTCACCGTCTTTGACCGCTATTCTTCTTCGTTGGAAACGCCTATGCCTTGGTTTTGGCGTTTCGACACTAAGTCTCTCGAATACTGAAACCCTGTCAGGGACTGTCTTGACACAGTTGCATTCTGAGAGTACTGCCCGAATAAGCTTCGAGCAAGGACATTGCGCTTCTAATCTTTGAGGGCTCCTCTTTCTGGTTTTATTCGTACCCCCTGCACGATAGTACAGCTCGTCCGTTTGACGGTTGGAGCAACCCATCGTGTGTTGGCACATTCTCCCAGGTATAACGTCGTCGTCATCAGACGACAACATTTCCTTCTGAGGATGGTTTATCTTCTTCGGACCGTCCAGAGTCGCACGCCTTGAAACGCGCCTTTGTGAGCGTGAATCTCCAGCAGGCTCCTGTACTTCTATGCGCAAAGTTGTGCGCTTGGGCGCCGCAATTTTCTCCAAGTGCTGCGGGTTGCGGCGACCTCCAGCATGTGATATTGTTTGGGACTTCTTCATTGGTCCCAAGCGTTCTTGGACTGGAGCTTTACCTCGTTCTTTGGGAATAGGACCGAGGCGCTCCAAAACTGACTTTCTCTCCTGGGATGGTCCTGCAGGATTTCCCGGAGCAGTTGCAGAAATCACCGGCCGTTTGGATTGATTTGCCGGGTGTTGAACCTTTGGCGGTTGCGGGTTTTGCTCCTTAGTCTGAACCACTCCAGACTTCGGCTTCCAAACCTTGCGAGTCGATGGCTGCTTCTCGGCCACCTCACGCTGTAGCTTGCGACGGGCTTCTTCAGCTTTAGCCCGCGCTTGCGCAGATAATGCGCGGCGCTTGCGGATACGTTCCTCCAGTGTCGAGCGGTCCCGTTTGACACGAACCCACTCCATTGTTGATGGCTTGGAGGAACCATCCTTCATTTGCTGTTGAGGCTGTTTGCCTCGTTTGTTCTTCAGATCCGCATGGTAACGGACCCCGTCAACAGACTCCATGGCCTTGGCGAACTGCTTCGCGAGGCGTTGGCGCTGCCTCTGGCGAGCTCTCTTAGAGAGAATCACCACGCCTTCGACGGCGGATTTGACCTGCTTCGAGGCCGGTAGGACTTCACCTGACGCAACTTCGGCGTCGAATGGGGTGAGGTCGTCGTTGGTGGCTTCAACTTCTTCGCACCAACGGACTTTTCTCCTGGAGGAGAACTTCTGAAACTTCTTGGACTTGGGGGAGGAGGTAGATCCAGACGAGGACACGTACTCCTCGTACTTCTGTTGGTCGAACTCATACTCGACCTCCTCCACGACCGGGATCGAGATCCGCGGCTGCGACGCTCCGATCTCAGCAGTGAGATCGGTGGCTCCCACTGTGGTCGCCAGATTGTTCGCGGGAAAAGTTGGTGTTTTCTTCATTATCGATGTCATTGCACTCAGTTAACAACTTTATGCGTTACAAAGAGATCCGGTCTTTTTATAAGATCCGGCTTACAATGAAAATCAAAATAAAACAAAGAAATCAAAATTACAACTTCTCTCTTTTACCGAACAAATCACAAGATCCTGTTATCCGGTCTCTTGCTTCTGTGGGTTGTTTGCCTGCGCCGGGGTTGCTTACCGTGGACCACCGCGTGATCTGGATCCAAGCAGATCTACGACGTATTACGGGTATTATCCCACCAAGGAGATAATAGCCGGGAGGGATCGTTTCACCAAGGAAACGACCGCTCGAATCTCGGGATCTAAGAACCAAGCTTAGATCCGGAGTGTAACGACGTAGATCTGAGGATTAGACTCTCTCGAACTCCTGCCTTTTTCGGTGCGGGTGCTCGCTAAGAATCAAATCCGGGTCTCCAAGTCTTCAAGCCTTCAGATCTCCGAGTTGAGGTGACAATCCGGCAGAGTTTCGGCTCTCTCAAAAGTTTCAGAAGAAGTCCCTCAAATGAACAACCACCCCCCCTATTTATAGCCTCTCTGAACTGTGCCTTTGTGCACAAGAGAGAGAGGGGGGGGAGTCGGGCCACCTGAGGGTGGCTCGGCTCATGCCGAGCCACCCTGAGGTGGCTCGGCTGACTTTTGTCGCAACGCGTTGACTGGCGTTGACCTAGGGTTACGCGTTGACCGGCGTTGACCCTTAGGGTTTTGAATCGTCGAACGTCGATTGGTGTGGATTTTCATCCTCGAACGTTGACTTTTGTCGCAACGCGTTGACTGGCGTTGACCTAGGGTTACGCGTTGACCGGCGTTGACCCTTAGGGTTTTGAATCGTCGAACGTCGATTGGTGTGGATTTTCATCCTCGAACGTTGACTTTTGTCGCAACGCGTTGACTGGCGTTGACCTAGGGTTACGCGTTGACCGGCGTTGACCCTTAGGGTTTTGAATCGTCGAACGTCGATTGGTGTGGATTTTCATCCTCGAACGTTGACTTTTGTCGCAACGCGTTGACTGGCGTTGACCTAGGGTTACGCGTTGACCGGCGTTGACCCTTAGGGTTTTGAATCGTCGAACGTCGATTGGTGTGGATTTTCATCCTCGAACGTTGACTTTTGTCGCAACGCGTTGACTGGCGTTGACCTAGGGTTACGCGTTGACCGGCGTTGACCCTTAGGGTTTTGAATCGTCGAACGTCGATTGGTGTGGATTTTCATCCTCGAACGTTGACTTTTGTCGCAACGCGTTGACTGGCGTTGACCTAGGGTTACGCGTTGACCGGCGCTGACCCCTAGGGTTTCGAATCGCCAAACGTTGACTTTTCCTGCAACGCGTTGACTGGCGTTGACCTAGGGTTACGCGTTGACCGGCGTTGACCCTTAGGGTTTTGATTCGTCAAAGGTTGACTTTTGGTTGCAACGCGTTGACTGGCGTTGACCTAGGGTACGCGTTGACCGGCGTGGACCCTCAGGGTTTTGATTCGTCAAAGGTTGACTTTTGGTTGCAACCCGTTGAATGGGGTTGACCTAGGGTTACGCGTTGACCGGCGCTGACCCCTAGGGTTTCGAAACATTGACTTTTCTTGCAATGCATTGACTGTCGTTGACCTAGGGTTACGCGTTGACCGGCGTGGACCCTCAGGGTTTTGATTCGTCAAAGGTTAACTTTTGGTTGCAACCCGTTGAATGGGGTTGACCTAGGGTTACGCGTTGACCGGCGCTGACCCCTAGGGTTTCGAATCGCCAAACGTTGACTTTTCTTGCAACGCGTTGACTGGCGTTGACCTAGGGTTACGCGTTGACCGGCGTCTACCCTAGGGTTTATGATTTTCAAACGTTAATTGGTGTGGATTTTCATCCTCGAACGTTGACTTTTGTCGCAACGCGTTGACTGGCGTTGACCTAGGGTTACGCGTTGACCGACGTTGACCCTTAGGGTTTTGTATCGTCGAACGTTGACTCTGGTTGCAACGCGTTGACTGGCGTTGACCCAGGGTTACGCGTTGATCGGCGTTGACCCTAGGGTTTTGAATCATCGAACGTTGACTTTTGTGTTGCAACGTGTTGACTGGCATTGACCTAGGGTTACGCGTTGACCGGCGTCCACCCTAGGGTTTTGATTCGTCAAATGTCGACTTTGCTCACAACCCTTTGAGTGGGGGTTGACCTAGGGTTACTTGACCCTTAGGGTTTTGGATCGTCAAACGTTGACTCTGGTTGCAACGCGTTGACTAGCGTTGACCTAGGGTTACGCGTTGACCGGCGTTGACCCTTAGGGTTTCGAATCGTCAAACGTTGACTTTCGTTGCAACGCATTGACTGGCGTTGACCTAGGGTTAAGCGTTGACCGGCGTTGACCCTTAGGGTTTCGAATCGTCAAACGTTGACTTTTGTCGCAACGCGTTGACTAGCGTTGACCTAGGGTTACGCGTTGACCGGCGTTGACCCTAGGGTTTCTCATTGTCGAAT
This sequence comes from Asparagus officinalis, assembly GCF_001876935.1. Taxonomy (NCBI): domain Eukaryota; kingdom Viridiplantae; phylum Streptophyta; class Magnoliopsida; order Asparagales; family Asparagaceae; genus Asparagus; species Asparagus officinalis. The sequence goes on from NW_017973530.1 coordinate 16,535, forward strand.
GTTGATTTGTGTGGATTCATTAACATATTCAACAATCGGCAAAGAATCGGCGTGATTCGGGGTTCAGAAAAGTTCGGGGGGTCAAAATCCAGTCAAAACACCCCCGGGGTGTCTCAACGAAACCGAGACACCCTTGGGGTGTCTCGGTTTTGCCGAGACACCCATGGGGTGTCTTTGGCAAGGCCGTGGTCCCCCCCATGTGCTTCTTTGTCTTTTTCCATTTTTGGTTTTCCCTCTCTTTGCTTTCTCTCTTGTTTTAAACTTGTTTCCCTTTTTGTTTTCCCCCTCTTTTCAAAAGAGAATTCATCTCCTTCCTCTTCATCTTTCCACCATTGCTCCTCTCCAAAACCCATTCTAGAATTTCGGATTTTTGGTGTTCACCCCTTGGCCTGGATTTCATACCCCTTTTGGTAACAATTTGGATGGGTGTTTCATGCAAAAAGACCATACCTCATTGAGGGTTTTATGTGCAAATGTGGGGCCGAAAAGTTTTGGGGGCTTATTTGCAAAGTTGGCCAAAGAATTGGGGTGGTGTTCATGTAATAGAGGACTGAAGTTAGGACCTAGATTACATGTTCATTTGGCCGAAAGTTTGAGGGGTATTTAGGCAAGAGGATCAAAAGTTGTTGGAGGGGTTTATTTGCAAAACAGCCCATAAATGTCTTAGAGGGGCTTATTTGCAAAAGGCAGTGAACTTATGGCTGAAATCCAATGAGTTTTGACCACGAACTCATGATCAAAATTTTGAGAAGAATTGGGGTGGTGTTCATGTAATAGAGGACTGAAGTTAGGACCTAGATTACATGTTCATTTGGCCGAAAGTTTGAGGGGTACTTTAGGCAAAAGGACCAAAAGTTATTGGAGGGGTTTTTATGCAAAATTGGCCAAATTCTGCAAAAAGGCTTATTTGCAAAATTTAACCAAAATTGTGGGGTATCGGGGGGTGCTATATGATCTGTTATGATGACCACGACCCAACCCGGGCGTGTCCTTGACCTGAATTTTGGCCTTGAACACTAAGGGTATTTTGGGTATTTCACCAAAATTCACCGCGAAAGATGGTATTTTGGGTATTTCACCAAAATTCACCGTGAAAGATGACAATCATCGTGCACGAAATTTGTAGGTTTAATTAGACTTCAATTATGAAATCCTATTTGTGTATAGGATTTTAATTAAAGTTCTTAATTTCCTTTTTAAATTTCGTGTATCCATGTTTTAGATTGTACCTGACTTGCTGCTTTTTCGTTGCAGATTTGCAATGTCTCCTCGTCGATCACGACCCCGTAGGAGTCGTTCTCATTCACAGCATAGTGAGGAGGAGGTTCCTACGACGTCTCCCCCCGCGGCCTCATTCTTCGGGGGTGAGGCTTTATGCAATTTTTTTTCTTCTTGCATCCCTGATTGACCTCTTTGCGGGTCATGAAGGAAGAACCGATACCTCTCTCGCGGAGGGTAAGGTTTCAGACTTGTTTTGCTTAGCCAATTCAAGTCTTCGGCGGTGTATGTTACCACGTTATTCACGTGATGATGCATACCGTTCTTCCGGTGTAGGACACTCGAAATCGTCTCTCCAATTATTCCGTGAATGAGTTTATCATTCTTCTTATGAGATGGATTATCTGATCCCACCCTTGTGCTTTGTTGCAATGGAATTTCCCATGGGTAGCCTTCCTTCTCATGCCAACACCGGCTGTAGTCGGGAGGTTTTCTCTTCTGCTACCCTTAGGCA
>NW_017973531.1:0-10897 GCF_001876935.1 Asparagus officinalis
TGCTATAATTGGCAAACTCCTCCACGATGGACTTTCTCTTCGCCAGTTTAAGCCCTACCTCGATTCCAATCTAAATTTAATAAGGGACATAGGATATCCTGATCTAGCGACGGCTATGGTTGATGACCTTGATCGCTTAGAGCGTGAGCTTCAGATGTTTCATGAGCTCCGGGATGCAGGTGCTTCTTCGTTCGTTGCTACCGAGTTAGATGCTCGCTTACAGACATGGCGCAGTACTCGGATGGTTGCCGAGCTCGAGATTCAGGTGCAGCGGGTCCGGATAGATCGAGTTGAGGCTGACCTTGCCACTAGATCATCTTCACTTGATGAGCTTGATTCTCAGATAGATCGGCTCCGACGAGAACTCCGCGAGAAGGAGGACGCGAAGATGCAAGATCAGCAAGCACATGCTGCTTTATCTGATGAGCTGAAGTCCTTGAAGCAGACACTAGCTGAGACAGAGGAGATTGCTGTGAGGACTTTAACCGCGAACGAAGAGTCTGTCAGAGCTGAGTTACAGGAGGAGCTTAGGCGAGCTTATGATGAGAAGCTGTCTGAGTTCAGTCAGCAGGTTCTTAGCCATGGGCTTGATGTATGATTTTATTTGCTGAAAACCTTGACATTTGATTCTCTTTAATGGAACTGATTTATCTTTATCTTTATTATGATTCCTCACTTCGTTTGAAATGATTGACCATAATACTCATGGGATTTTTGGCAAACCCCCAGCCTTCAACGGGTTTGATTAGCCTTTACCGACTACCGTTTGAGTCGGGCTAGCATGCGGATTGTCGAAATCCATTCCGCATGCAACGTTGTGCTAAGGGAATGAACTCCCTTAGACTTCGTGCTATGATGTCGAATACATAGACTTTTCCCTTGTTGCGGGAATAGGCTACCCGGCAACACGTGTTAGGTGTTGACTTTATCCCTACTTAGGTTTCGGGATAAAACCCCAGACTGGTATTCTGGTGTCTTTTTCTACGGCGAAAGACTAAACCAGCGACGCGTGTTAGGTGTCGGCATATCCTTTCTTAGGATTCAGGATGACATTCCCCATGCGTGTAAGGCACGGATTTTGGTGTTATTAATAACAGAATCAGACTCTGGTGTCTTTTTGTGCGGAAAAAGACTAAACCGGCAGCGCGTGTTAGGCGCAGACTTATCCCTGCTTAGGATTCGGGATAAACTTCCTAGGATGAATCCTAGATTGATAGATTCTTAGAAAAGGTTGGTGCGGGAAAGGAAGAATTTTATATTCTATTTCCCGGTCTTCTTTTAGGGTGAAGGCGAACCCAACAGACAAGGAAGGAAGAATTTTATATTCTATTCCCTGATTCTGGAAAGGAAGAATTTTATATTCTATTTCCAGCGAAGAAGAAACTAGAAGTGGGGTGTCCACTCCGAGAATCTGGAAAATTTAGATAAACTTGCCTTTTATAGGATGGGTTATCTAAACTGAAAATTGGTTCTTCGTTTATCGAAGTGGTATTTCAACTTTGGCTATAACCATGGGAAGGCTTGACCAAAGAGAAAGAGAAGGGAGTTCTTTCGTTTATCGAAAGGGGACTCCGAAATGAAAGGTGACTTCTTGTCTATGGAAAGAGTCAAGAGGGCCAGATGGATACTTTTGGTGGACTCACTGTCAATTGAAACTGATCAGTGAGGGATTTTGGTGGTGGAAGGATTTTGGGTTATCCTCTAGAATATTAAGTGTAATATTCCTCAAGGAACTTCCCAGTAAATGAGTTATCCTGATTGTACTAGGGATGGTACTTTTTCAGGAACTTCCCATTTATTGGCATTAATTGACTGGCGCCCTCTTGAGTAATCAGGCGATATGCGCCGTTTGAATAGACTGTGTCTATTACAAACGGTCCTTCCCACTTGGGTTCGAATTTACCTTTCTTCTTGGAGGTGAGGATTATTGGTCGACGAGCAGCGAGGACCAGATCTCCTTCCTTGAAGCTTCTCTGTCGGACTCTCTTGTTGAAAGCCCTAGACATCCTGGCCTGGTAAAGTTCAATTTGTTTCTGAGCCTCCAAGCGCTTTTCATCCATCCTCTCAAGTTCTTCGAGACGCTTCTGATGTTGTTCTTCCGTCGTCATCTCCGTTGCGAGGGCGATGCGAAGGGATGGAATCTGAACTTCCAGCGGTAATACAGCTTCACACCCGTACACCAGCGAATACGGAGTGGCACCTGTAGGCGTGCGTATGGTGGTGCGATAAGCCCAGAGTGCTTCACCGAGTTTATCGTCCCAGTCTCGTTTATTGATCTTCACGAGTTTGGACAGGATCTTAATGATCGTCTTGTTAAACGCTTCAGCTAATCCGTTCGCAGCGGGATAGTAAGCCGTCGACGAAACATCTTCAATTTTGAACTTGTCGCAGAACCTGACGAAGGCATTGCTTATGAACTGTGGACCATTGTCATGAATAATCCGTCTTGGCACGCCGTGTCGGTATATAACATGGTGCTTAATGAAATTGATGACGTTGTTCGTCTTCACTTCTCTAAGTGGAATCGCTTCAGCCCACTTTGAAAAGTAATCTGTGATCGCGAGGATAAATCGATCACCTTTGACTGAAGGGGGGAAAATAGGACCGACGATGTTCATGCCCCATGTCTCGATCGGCCAAGACGTGATTGACGTGTGCAACTGTTCTGGCGGTTGATGTATATAATTTGCATGTATTTTACATGCATGACACTCTCTGGCATATTCGATTGCGTCACGAACCATCGTTGGCCAGAAATACCCCATTCTTCTGATGCGGTCGTATAGTTTAGGACCGGGCTGATGCGCACGACATTCTCCTGCGTGTGCTTCCTTAAGCACTTCCTCTACTTCTTTGTTCGAAAGGCATCGGAGTAATAAGCCATCGTACCCTCTACGGTATAATGTATGGGTCTCGACGTACAGTTTAGGACCGGGCTGATGCGCACCACATTCTCCTGCGTGTGCTTCCTTAAGAACTTCCTCTGCTTCTTTGTTCGAAAGGCATCGGAGTAATAAGCCATCGTACCCTCTACGGTATAATGTATGGGTCTCGATATTATAGAAGAATCTTGGCGCTCTTCGGCGGATTGATTCTCTTTCTTTTACATCCCATACTGTATATGGGTATGAAGAGTTGATGCGTCCTCCCCGTGACCAATAGTTCAGTTTCGGGAGGCTGTGCAAGTGATACTGCTAACGCTGCCAGTGCATCCGCATAAGCGTTCTGGAGGCGAGGGATGTATTCGATAAAGAATTCTTCAAAAGATTCTGCCATTCTGATGGCTTCCTGGTGGTATGGGATCAAGTCTGGGTTCCTGACTTCATACTCTCCACGAACTTGGTTGACTATCAATTGCGAATCCCCAAAAGCTTACTTGGTTGACTATCAATTGCGAATCTCCAAAATCTTCGAGATATTCGACCCCCAGCTCTTTGGCGAAACTGAGTCCAATGAGAAGCGCATTGTATTCGGCAACGTTATTGGAGCACGGACTAGTCAATGAATAAGCCCGAGGCATCACATGCTTTCCCGGGGAGATTAAGACAACTCCAACCCCAGAGGAAACCGTAAAACCTCCCGGGGTTATTACCTTATTAACTGCTCTCGACGCCCCATCGAAATATAATTGCCATACTTGTTGGTGTGACGTAGTGTTAACCTCGTGGGTTTCATCCGGCAAATCATCATATACTTCTGCCGCATCTGTGGTCGGGTTTGCCGCCAGAAGATCACAAATCGCTTGTCCTTTAATCGACTTCTGCTGTTTGAAGTGCAAATCATACTGGGATAAGAGAAGGGCCCATTTCGCTAATCGCCAATTCATAGAGGCCGGTTGCGTCATAAACACCCATACTGGATTAACGTTGGAGATGACATAGATCGTCTGTCCAACCAAGTAATGCCGCATCTTTTGCATCGCGAATACCAATGCGAGGCATTCTTTCTCAATCATCGGATATCGAGACTCAGCGCCTACCAAGGTCCGACTGAGGTAATAAACTGCCTGTTCGTGACCGTTATCATCGTCTTGCGCTAGTAAGGCACTTATCGAGTGGTTCATCGCCTTGAGATAAATCAAAAACGGTTAAATAAATGACACCCCTTTCTTGTTCAGTTTAGAGAATGGTTGGCACTTCCCAGAGAGATTTGAGATGAACCGCCGGATGTAAGCTAAACGCCCTTGCAATCCTCTGAGCTCTCTTAGATTTCTAGGAGGTTGCAGTTCATGTATCGCCTTCACTTTATCGGGATCAATATGTATACCTTTAGTGGTATCGCCTTCACCTTATCGGGATCGATATGAATACCTTTAGTGGTGACGACGAATCCCAGGAATTTTCCGCTGGACATTCCAAGGAATGATTTAGTGGGGTTCATCTTCAATTGATGACTCCTCATGAGATCGAACATCGTTTTCAAGTCCTTGATGTGATCTTCTTTATTGTGGCTTTTTACAACCAAATCATCAACGTAGCATTCGACTGTTTTCCTGAGATGTTCTTGGAAAATCTTGGTCATTGCTCGCTGGTACGTGGCGCCTGCATTCTTCAGACCGAAGGGCATCACTGTGTAGCAAAAGACACCGAGGGGCGTTCTGAACGCTGTATGCTTCTCATCATCTGGGTGCATCTTGATTTGGTTATACCCCGAGAAACCATCCATAAAAGACATCCTCTCAAATCCACATGTATTGTCGATAATGACATCTGTGATTGGGAGGGGAAAGTCGTCTTTTGGACATGCCGTGTTCAGGTCTCTGAAGTCGATACATATCCTGATTTTACCGTTCTTCTTCATAACTGGAACGATATTTGCTAACCAATCTGGATGTTGCTCCTCTCGGATAAATCCTGATTCGATCAACTTTTTAACCTCTACCTCAATAGCTTCCATAATCTACGGACGAAACCGTCTTTGCTGTTGTTTGACAGGTTTGGCATCCGGTTTGATATCAAAGCGATGCATCGCTACATTGGGGTCGAGCCCTGGCATGTCTTCATAATTCCATGCGAAGACGTCGATATATTCCCTGATGAGAGCAATCAATTCCTCCTTCTCATCTGGGGGAAGACTGTCGCTGATGAATATAGGCTTTGGGTTGGCCTCATCACCCATGTTAATCTGGACTATTTTATCTTCAGTGGGTGGTTCTCTTTGCTCGAACCTATCGCCATACTGCATATTCAGATGGTGAACCCACGGGTCTTCCCATATTGGCATTTGATCGTCGTCTTCCATCGTGGATGGATCAGCTGTAGCCATATTTGCCATTAGGGCTTTAAAAACTTCTCCCAGACTTGTATCGGAACCCTCAGCCGAAGAATCAGGAGAGTATCCTTTCCTGGCTTTGTTAGCAATTTGATCGATAATTTGCCAACCACATTCATCATCGGACGAGGAACATAACCTAAGCCTCTCCCGTATTTATAATAATCGTCGGGTCTTCCTTTTGGCACATATACCGCCTTAAGCCGAAGAATCAGGAGAGTATCCTTTCCTGGCTTTGTTAGCAATTTGATCGATAATTTGCCAACCACATTCATCATCGGACGAGGAACATAACCTAAGCCTCTCCCGTATTTATAATAATCGTCGGGTCTTCCTTTTGGCACATATACCCCTTTACCGTAAATCACTTCTTTAGCGCCTCTTACTTTGTTCGGGATGACCATGGTTGTTCCGAAAGAATGCTGGAGGTGTTCCTTCGTTACATAGGATGATCGGATCGGCATATACAACTCAGGATTGTCGTACAGCTCTTTTATCACATCATCAAGAGACAAGGAGTACTCTAAATCATCTTTTATTGCAATATCGGCAAGTTGCCAGTTACAATCTGCATCTGACGATTGTTCATCGTCAAGATTGATTACAAAGGGTACAATGTCATTTAAAACAAAACCGCCATTGTAATCGAATCCGGCTTCAGAATCAGCTTCTTCTCCGCTGTCTGTGCCCTGGGCCGATGGTTCAGTATCGGATTCGTTACCATAAAGGAGAGAATCGGTGAAATAATTCTCATACCCCTTGAATGGTTGCTTATCCGCGATCACCGTCCTAACCTCATTGTCAGTGTCGACATACTTCAAACACTGATGGAGAGTAGAGGGAATTATCACATTACTATGGATCCAAGGCCGACCCAATAGTAAGTTGTACGAAGTCTCCGCATCGATCACATAACACGTGACTTCTGTCTTCAGATCTCCCATCTGGCACTTCACCCGGATCTTACCCAAGGGTCTTGACCCACTAGTGTTGAATCCATAAATAACAGTGCCTGTGGACGCCAACTTGCTTACTGGGATGCCGAGGAAATGCATCAATCGAAGCGGCATAATACTCACAGCAGAACCCGGATCCACTTGGATTCGGTTGACTTGGCTGGAGCCAATGTATCCGACGAAATATAACGGCCGATCGTGGTTCGAATTCTTCGTCTGCATATCTTCTTTGGTGAAAGTAATGCAGGGAAGGTTCTTAGTCGCTATGTTGCACTGTTGACTCAGCGGTTCTGGCTGTTCAGGTATCGGCTTGACTTGAGTCAGAAATACCTCTGCATTGGCCAAAGCTTCTTGTAGGGCCTCCCTGGTTTCTTTGGATAATCGCAGCAACTCATACAGCGTTATCCGTGCAGGAATGTTGGCTAATTGCGCCATAATGTCGAAGCTATGCGGAGTCTTCGAGCTTTCCGGTTTGTCTCTTCCAATTGGACGACTGAAACGAGACTGCTTCGGATTCTGTACCTCTTGGGGATTCTTCTCTTTTGGTTTATTCACCGGTTGTCGTAGAGCTTCTTTACCCGGTGTGGGACTTGCAATCACTCCCATCTCCGTGAGAGTTTTGGCTGGTCCCCGCTTGTTCACCCCCTGCTCACTAGGTGGCGGATAATTGTAGTGGTATTCATTTCCGCTCCGTGTCGCAAAAGCTTCTTGTTCTTCTTCAGAGAGCAGGAAAGTGGAGATTCTTTCGTCATCTTCCCCTGGGATAGCAGAGACTCCATAACAAGACTTCCCTTTTCCTTTAGACTTCCTCCCGGATGACGAACCGGCCCATTGTTCATCTCCAATCAGATCTGGATGAACCCAAAGGATTTCGCCATTTGGGGTTGTGTGCGGCACAAGTCCCTTTTGGCGCTGTCCGTGCGGATCGTCATTCACCGTCTTCATCCCGACTTTGGTGACGCGTTTTGGCTCGAACCAAGTTGTAGGCACCGACCCAAAACTGATTGACACTGCGTTGGCCCCCACATTCTTGGCTGGTTTCGGGGTTATGACTCCTACGTCGATTAACGCCTGGATCTTGTCCTTGAGGTGGTAGCATGATCTCGTAGGGTGGTGGACCGCTCTGTGGTACGCGCAGTACTTTGGATCCGTCACTTTGCTGGCCCCTTCTTGATCCACGATCGCCGGCAACTGGATCTTGTTGTTCTCCAACAGGTATTTGAAGATGCCGGGAACTTCATCATCCTTGAAGGAGTACACTTTAGGAAACCTCGGCTCCGCAGATTTCTGCTTCTGAGGCCGTTGTTGCCATTGTCCTCGAGATTGTTGGGGTGCTTGTTGCTGTGGCTGCTGTTGCTGTGGTTGCAATTGAAAGGTTTGATTAGCATCAACTGCATTAGCTTGTGCCTTACCTTTCCCCCGTGGGACGAAGTTTTGCTTTGGAGCACTTGTCGCCGGTTGGCCTCTTTCCGCCTTCTTCCTCTTGAGGAATCGCTCAGCTTGCTCTCCCCGGACTTTCAAGTCCTTCCATGTATTGGATGGTGCTGTCCCCATTGCTTCTAGCACGTCCAACGCGAGGTTGTTGTGGCAGGTCTGGAGGATGAATTCCTCGGTGATCGGGTCCCGGCAATTCATCGCCTTGTTCCGGAATCTTTTGACGAAGGTATCGACTAACTCTCCGTCCTTCTGCTTCTCATCGAGCAACGATCCGATAGATATCTCGGTGTCGTCGTCGAAGAAGTTGGCCAGGAACTTGGTCTCCATGTCATCCCAGCTGTTTACGCTGCCTGGCTTGAGGCGGCGATACCAATCGAAGGCGGCTCCGCGAAGAGTGCCGACGAATGACCGCACCATCAGAGGCTCATTACCAGAGATCACCCCCAAATGCGATTTGAAGTAAATCAAATGCTGGGTAGGTGAACCCATCCCATTAAACGGCGTGAAGTTAATTAGATTAAACTTCGCCGGATATGGGATCGATTCCCATTCTCTTGGGTATGGGCAAGGAATGCCTGTTTTCTTCGTCTCTTGAGCGGAAATTAGTGTGTTGATTTTGCTCTCGAGGTTCTTGATCTTCAGGTTTTCGCCGGTTTCTTCGCCAGCATTCTCATTACCACCCCCTGCGTTGACGGGAGGATCATTGGTGTTACGAGCATTTGTATCCTCATCTTCCACATTAATCGGGTTACGATGATTCTGCTCGCCTTGTTGGTTCGCCAATGCTTGGATCTGTTGGTCATGCATTTCTCTCATCTGCTGCATGGCCATCTCCATCTCAAATTTGAAACTTTCTTTCTGCTTAGCCAAAGCGTCTTCAAGCATCTTGGCCATCTGCTCCGCACTTATCATCAGGGCCTCGCGGGGTTGTCCCTCGCTGGATACTGTATTATCTGATGCCACCGCGGAGCCGGCATCAGATTCTTCATCTTCTGAAGGGCGTCTTGTCCGAATCCTACCATAAGTTGCTCGCTCTATGGTTCCGGACTGCAGACGGGTTCTAGGTCGGGAAGCTTTCAGAATCGACTCGAAATCTTCTCGTGCCGATGTCCCTTTGCTCGTCATGTTGGTGGTGACCCTCGGAAATTCTCCGTCTTCAATCACCCTTCTTCTTCGTTGGAAGCGCCTAGGCCTTGGTTTTGGCGTTTCCGCATTAAGTCTTTCAAAAACTGAAACTCTTTCGGGGACCGCCTTAATGCAATTGCATTCCGACAATACCGCCCGAATGAGTTTGGAACAGGGACATTGAATTTCCCGTTCTCGGGGACTCCTCTTCCTGGTTCTATTCGTACCCCCAGCACGATAGTACAACTCGTCATTTTGACAGTCAGAGTAACCTATCGTGTGCGGGCACGCCTTCTCAGGTACAACACAATCATTATCAGATGATAATGTTTCCATCTGAGGTTGACTTGCCTTCTTTGGGCTTTCAAAGGTTACCCGCCTCAAAACATGCCTTTTTGGGCGTGAATTTTCGGCGTGATCTTGGACTTCAATGCGCAAATTGGTGCGCGCAGCTGCCTTGAGGTCTTTGTCATGCTGGAGGTGATGGCGACCCCCAGTATGTTGAGTCGTTCTGGGCTTCTTCATCGGGCCCAAACGCTCGTGAATTGGAGCTTTGCCTCTCACGTCAGGAATTGGACCGAGGCGCTCCAAAATTGGTTTCTTCTTGCGGGATGACTCTGCATGATCTCCCGGAGAAGTTATTGGGATTGACGGCGACTTTGGTTGACTCGCCGGAGTTTGACCTTCCTTAGAAGGCTGCACTGGTTGCTTTTTGGCCTGAGTCGCCACTTCAGACTTAGGCTTCCAGACTTGTCGTGTTGGTGGTGGCTTCTTCTCCACCTCCTTTTGCAGCTTTCTACGGGCTTCCTGAGCTTGAGCCCGTGCCTGCGCTGACATCGCGCGGCGCTTGCGAATGCGCTCCTCGAGTGTCGAACGGTTCCGTTTGACGCGGACCCATTCTTTCTTTGGCGGCTTGGAAGAGTCGCCATTCATTGGTGGTTGAGGCTGTTTGCCTCTTCTGTTCTTCAACTCCGCGTGGTAGCGGAATCCGTCCGTAGACTCCATCGCCTTAGCGAATTGCCGCGCAAGGCGTTGACGACGCCTCTGGCGGGCTCTCTTTGAGAGAGTCACAACGCCCTGAACAGTAGAGGCGTTGGCGGGAGTTGGGTTGACCTGATTGGAGGTCGGTGGAACTTCATTTGACGCAACTTCGGCGTCAGTTGGGTTGAGAGCTTCGTGGGCTTCCCGAGCAGCTTCAAACCAACGAGCTTTTCTCCCGGAGGAGAACTTCTTGGACTTGCGGGGGGAGATAGAGCCGGACGAGGACACGTACTCCTCGAACTTGGCTTGGTCGAACTCGTACTCGACCTCCTCCACGACCGGGATTGCAATCCGCGGCTGCGACGCATCGATCTCGTTGGCGAGATCGTCGGCTCCCACTGTGGTCGCCAGATTGTTCGCGTGGAAAACTGTTTTCTTTTTCATTGATATGATTGTCATCTTGGGTTACAAAGATCCGGTCTTTTATAGATCCGGTTACAACTAAATCAAAGAAAATAAAGAAAAATTACAACTCTCCTCTGTGAACAAATCACGAGCTCCTGTTTTGCGGTCGCTCGCTTTGGTGGGTTCTTTGCCTGCGCCGGGGTTAATCCGTGGACCACCGCGCGATCTAGATCCGGTCGGATCTACACGAGTATGCGGGTATTATTCCACGAAGGGAATAATAGCCGGGAGGGATTAATCCACCAAGGGAATAATCGCTCAGATCTCGAGATCTAAGACCAAGCTTAGATCTGGAGTGTAGTCTCGTGTAGATCTCAGATCTGTTCTTTCTTCCTCTCGAGATCCTGCCTTTTCTGACGTGGATGGTCGCCGAGGATCAGATCTGAATGGTGCAAGTCTTCTGGTCTTCAAGCTCCGAGTTCACTCTTCAATCCGGCAGAGTTTCGGCTCTTGAAAGTTCGACCCCTGAAAATGAACATCTCTAGGCCTATTTATAGGCTCTCAGGACAGTGGCTGCAAAAAGGGAATTGTCGGCCACCTCTGGCCACTGTCGGCCACCTCGGGGTGGCCGACACTGTGCCTAGCCACCTTGGGGTGGCTCGGCTCATGGCCGAGCCACCCCAAGGTGGCTCGGCCACCGAGCCACCCCGAGGTGGCTCGGC
>NW_017973531.1:14970-18070 GCF_001876935.1 Asparagus officinalis
AGAGTGGATTCTGTTCTAACTCTTCGGCTTTGCCTTGCAGCCACTTTTTCTGACGAGGCCCTCCCGAAAGGCGTAGCCATTGGTCTTGCCGGTGGCACGGGCTATACGACGCCTCCCCGATTCCCTCTTCTTGATCATGTGCTCGGGTTTGCTGTCAACAAGTCGGATGAATTTGTCAAGAGAGTGACCGACGGGCACCACTTGACGTTGCGCGAGTTGACTACAAACGCAGCGTTGACAGACGTAGCCAGGATGGAGCTAAAAAAGCCTTAGTTCTTGTTTGGTGATACCACTACTGACCCTTCGGCTCTATTGTTTGGTGAGAGCAGATGGCTCCATATTGTGGATGGAGTCTACTACTATCTTTCCAGTATGCCGAGAGGGTTCTCAATCGTTGAGTTGCGGTCGCTTGCGGTTTCGAGAACGATGAACTAGGATTTGACCCCAACTCAAGATGGTGGGTGACTACCCACTCTTTCGAGGCGCTCTCGGTGGAGGTTGTCTATCCCATGGTTCGTTTGGCCTACGGGAGGCCTTATGCATTGGTGTCGGCGATGGTAGCATGCATCCATCGGGGACTTTGCACGTTGACAACCCAATTTTGTCGTGTGTCGTTGTTCGCTCAAAAAATCGTTGCTTTCTTCATCATTGATTCCATTGCTATATTGAATAACAGTTTTTCGGTTACAGTGTTCGCGGGGAAATTCGTTGCTTTCTTCATTGATGTCATTGCTATCTTGAATAACAGTTTTTCGGTTACAGAAGATCCGGTCTTTTTTAGATCCGGTTACAATGAAAATTAAAAATAAAGAAAATTAAAAATTACAACTTTTTCTCCTTGTGAACAAATCGCGAGCTCCTGTTATTCGGTCACTCGCTTTGGTGGGTTGTTTGCCTGCGCCGGGGTTGTTTGCCGTGGACCACCGCGCGATCTAGATCCGAGCAGATCTACGCAGTATAACGGGTATTATTTCACCAAGGAAATAATAGCCGGAGGGATTATTTCACCAAGGAAACAATCGCTCGAATCTCGGGATCAAAGACCAAGCTTTGATCCGGAGTGTAACAACGTAGATCTGAGATCTCGATCCCCTCGAACTCCTGCCTTTTGTGATGCGGGTGCTCGCCAAGAATCGGATCTGGACGTCCAAGTCTTCAAGCCTTCAAAAACTCCAAGATGAGGTCTCAATCCGGCAGAGTTTCGGCTCTCCAAAAGTTCTTCCAAAAGTCCTCCAAAATGATGAATGACCTCGCCTATTTATAGGCAACCAGATCTGTGCATTTGGCACAGATCTGGGCGGCCACCTCAGGGTGGCTCGGCCACCGAGCCACCCTAGGGTGGCTCGGCCTTGGCCGAGCCACCCCAGGGTGGCTCGGCTTTGGCCGAGCCACTCCGGGCTTTGCGTCCGTCGTTCGGTTGTTTCGGTCCTTGTATCCGCTTCGTCTGTGATTCGGTTATGCGGTTGATTGGTCTGACATCTATTTGTTGACTTGATTCCTGATTTGGAAGTCTGGATCCCGATTAGGCAGTAAATCGGCTTTGGTGTCTGAGTTCGAATCCGTTATATGGTTGGATGACTCGTTGACTCCCTAGACCGTTGGTTTGATTCCGCACGCGAGTGGATTCATTCCGTCGTTCACGTGCGGTTCGTCAGCTTCGTAGCCTTGTTAATCCGCTTCGTTGCGTGTCACTTGGCTTCGGTGTTGTGGACTGACGTTCGTGCTTAGATACGTCGCCCGATGGTTCATTAGTTCGTGTTGAGCCGTGTTAAGGGACCTATAAGCAATTTTATATGCCTACAGATACCCCCTCCAAAGTTTTCCAGCCTCGTTCTCTTATAGAAGAGTCTGGAATATTTTGGATATGACTGTCCCAACCTTCAATCGGTGTAACGGGCTCTTGGAATGGCTTCTATTCTCGATTCCTTCAATCCTCTAGGCTATTCGGTGCTTTGTCGAATGCTTGAGAGGGTTCCGGTGCTGCATTTATTGTCTGACCGTTGTCGGAATTTTGAATTTGAAGTCGATTCTTGATTTCCTGGCTTTTTAGCTCGAATTAGTTGCTTCAACATGGAATTAACCATCGGTTGACGGCTTTGAATCTTCATTGTGACGCGTTGTCCGGCGTTTAACACAGTTTATACTCGTAAGTATTTTGGAGTCTACACAGTTTAAGCTCTTAAGGAGTTGGAGCGGGGAGGTCTAGTTTATACTCATACACTCCTGGGAGTTATGTTGAATTATCCTTAAGAATATTTTTAGAAAAATATTCTCCAGAAACTTCTCAACAAAGAGGAGGGAATAGTTTATATTGGAGTATTAAGAAGCAGTTTATACTCGTATACTTTTCGGAGTATTAAGAAGCAGTTTATACTCGTATACTTTTCGGAGTATTAAGAAGCAGTTTATACTCGTATACTTTTCGGAGTATTCTTTAGGTTCGAATAATCTTAACCGGCCCAAAAATGTGCCAAAAAGGCAGTATTTGGGTTCAAAAATCTCTCCAACCCTTCCAAATATGTGGTAGAGGGGTTAAATAGTTGAAGGACTGAACCGTAGGTTGATCAAAAGTCGTTTCAATGCTTAATTCAGCTCCAATTTGAATTCTGGTTCAAATTTGGTCCAAACTGGTTCAATTTGGCTCAGACTGGCTCATTCTGGTTCAATCTGGCTCAATTTGGCTCATTCTGGTCTGGTCTGGTCCAGCCAGGGTTCAATCTGGCTTAATTTGGTCATTCTGGCTCATTCTGGCTCATTCTGGCTCAATTTGGCTTGGTCTGGTTCAACCCTGGTCTGGTCTGGTTTTTTTTTTCTTTTTCTTTTTCTTCCTCTCTTTCTAGGGCCGGCCATCCCCTCCCTCTCTTCTCTTGATTTCTCTTCCCTCGAGCATCCATTCTCTTTCAAACCTTGATATTTGTCTTAAATCTGGCTTTCCTTTGAATCTTGGACTGAGAAATCTCCTAAAAACTCCAAATAAAAAGTTTCTCTCAGGCCCCTTGAGCGTGTGATTCAAGTTTCCTTAAAGGTCTCTCCTTTATTGAATTTTGGGCTTTTCTTCAGGTAAATCCTCCGCAATCTTGATCTATTTCATGTTTGATCT
>NW_017973532.1:0-205 GCF_001876935.1 Asparagus officinalis
TACAGGTCCACAAGTGTTGGGTATTTTCCACTTGCTTCCCGCAGTTCTCGAGCCAATATAGCGAGTGTTGGATTGATGAGGAGAGGCCGAGAGGGACTCAAACTCATTTAGATGTCGACTGCTTTAACTGGCTAGTGAACATTAGGCCGGGTTATCTGACCTTCCGGGTGAGGAATCAGTGCTTCATAGAGCCATATCTACCCTG
>NW_017973532.1:256-1007 GCF_001876935.1 Asparagus officinalis
AGCTTCGGACTCATGGCGGTTTGGTGGACGGTCTCCGGGCATGGCTGTGGACCGTGACGGGTTGTACTGGTGCTAAGTTCAGTCTCCCGAGTGTTGAGCGTCAGTTAAAGCTCACCTTCTTAAGCTGCAGGTGGTTATTAGCAGCTAACAAACCCGTCCCCGTGAAGCCGATTGCAGAGTTAGTGGCTGAGGAGGCTTCTCAGGCTGATTCTCGTGTGATTTGGGAAAATGCTCGGTCACAGAGGACGCGGAGCAAGACTCGTCGGATTGACGAAGAAGGAAAGAAGATCTTCAATTCTGCTGATGAGGCTTCAGGCGGAGATCTTGAAGATTACGAGGACTATTCTAAGCGAGATTAACTACCTATCCTTTCCTTCTGTCTTCTAGAATTATTAATCTTGACAATTGTTTGATGTTTCAGGGCCCGCGGCTGACAAGGATGAAGAATTCCGTCCTTTTTCCCGGGCGAGACCTTCGATTGTTGCCCCAGCTGCTAGGCGGAAGAGACTAGCCCACAAGCCGCGTGCAGATCCGCAAGCATCCGAGATGGATTTGGCTGGTGATGATCCTGCTAGCGACGGAGGTAACATCTACTTCATAGACTATCCTCTTGATCATTCAGAACTTCAGGCTCATGCTTTTCCATCTCTATATAGGAGAGCGTGGGGAAAGCGAGATGAGTCCCGATCCTGCTCCTCATGATTTTGTACTTTCTGGTGAGCCTGACTCACCACACCAGGTAGAAAAGCCT
>NW_017973532.1:1189-1499 GCF_001876935.1 Asparagus officinalis
AGGAGGCAAACGTGGATCTTGGGAATAGAGAGGCTAACACACCCATAAGAGGTAACTCATTTCCATTGGTCGTAGTCTCTTTATTCTTCTTTCGCATTTATATTTTCTTGTGTCAGATATTTTGACTGATGATTTTGACGAGGAAGGTTTGCTCGTGGACACTCCTATGCTCCACTTCATGTATGGCTCTCCTCAGATTGATGACCAAATGCCTGAAGATATGTTTCCTGAGTCTACACTCCCCAAGAATCCCGAGGATGGTCCTTTTGAAGGTACGTGCCTCTTCTCAAGTTAATTATAGGACTAGCTA
>NW_017973532.1:8640-11959 GCF_001876935.1 Asparagus officinalis
CGATTCGCCCACCAGTTTGGTTATGATCAACTTTATGTCGGGAATCCACGTCAGCAGCTTCGGACTCATGGCGGTTTGGTGGACGGTCTCCGGGCATGGCTGTGGACCGTGACGGGCTGTACTGGTGCTAAGTTCAGTCTCCCGAGTGCTGAGCGTCAGTTAAAGCTCACCTTCTTAAGCTGCAGGTGGTTGTTAGCAGCTAACAAAACCGTCCCCGTGAAGCCGATTGCAGAGTTAGTGGCCGAGGAAGCTTCTCAGGCTGATTCTCGTGTGATTTGGGAAAATGCTCGGTCACAGAGGACGCGGAGCAAGACTCGTCGGATTGACGAAGAAGGAAAGAAGATCTTCAATTCTGCTGATGAGGCTTCAGGCGGAGATCTTGAAGATTACGAGGACTGTTCTGAGCGAGGTTAGCTACTTATCCTTTCCTTCTGTCTTCCAGAATTATTAATCTTGACAATTGTTTGATGTTTCAGGGACCGCGGCTGACAAGGATGAAGAATTCCGTCCTTTTTCCCGGGCGAGACCTTCGATTGTTGCCCCAGCTGCTAGGCGGAAGAGACTAGCCCACAAGCCGCGTGCAGATCCGCGAGCATCTGAGATGGATTTGGCTGGTGATGATCCTGCTAGCAACGGAGGTAACATCTACTTCATAGACTATCCTCTTGATCATTCAGAACTTCAGGCTCATGCTTTTCCATCTCTATATAGGAGAGCGTGGGGAAAGCGAGATGAGTTTCGATCCTGCTCCTCATGATTTTGTATTTTCTGGTGAGCCTGGCTTACCACACCAGGTAGAAAAGCCTGCAGAAGCTGCCGACGTTAGGGAAACCATCAATGTAGGACCCGATTCAGCGAATCCAGGTACATCTACCATTGACAATGTACCCTTTTGATGGCACACAAAGGAGTTGAACGATTCAGAATTCGTGCCTCCCCTAATTGTCTCTATGCTTCTTGCTCTTTTAGATAAATTGCAGGAGGCAAACGTGGATCTTGGGAATAGAGAGGCTAACACACCCATAAGAGGTAACTCATTTCCATTGGTCGTAGTCTCTTTATTCTTCTTTCGCATTTATATTTTCTTGTGTCAGATTTTTCGACTGATGATTTCGACGAGGAAGGTTTGCTCGTGGACACTCCTATGCTCCACTTCATGTATGGTTCTCCTCAGATTGATGACCAAATGCCTGAAGATATGTTTCCTGAGTCTACACTCCTTAAGAATCCCGAGGATGGTCCTTTTGAAGGTACGTGCCTCTTCTCAAGTTAATTATAGGACTAGCCATTTTTTGACTAATGCAGCTATAATGTGATGCATCTGAGAATTCCGTTTTGTGATTGACAGAAGCTTTTGTCGAGACTGATCCTGTTGAGCCGGATGTGAGACCAACTACATCAGCTGATACATCCACAGCAGTTACATCTCCACTACCCCCAGTGACTCAAGGGGAAGAAAGTATAAATTAAGCAACTGAGAAATGTTATTTATTTTCTCATCAAGGCTTTTGACGGATTTCTCCTTTTTGTGTAGGGCTTTCTTCTCGGCTTCATGTCCTTGTGAAGGAGTTGTTATCAGACAATGACCTTGAGAAGATCGTCATCTGTATAGAAGTCTGCTCCTTCTTCTCCTTCGTGAATACTATGATTGGCAAGCTCTTCCATGGTGGACTTTTCCTTCACCAATTTAAGCCTTTCCTTGATCCCAGAATAAATTCAATAATGGATGCAGGATATCCGGATCTGGCGAAGGCTATAATTGATGACCTTGATTGCTTGGAGCATGAGCTTCAGATGTTACGTATGCTCCGGGATGCAGGTGCCTCTTTATTCATTGCTGCCAATTTGGATACTCGTTTACAGACATGGCGCGATACTCGAGTTCTTGCTGAGCTCGAGATTCAGGTGCAGCGGGATCGGGTAGACCGAGTTGAGGCCAACCTTGCTGTTAGATCATCTTCACTTAACGATCTCGACCTTTCTATTGCCTCTTGTGAGACCAAGAAAGAAGAGGAGACTTTGAGTATCCTTCAAATGACGAAGGTACAGGATCAGCAAGCCCACACTGCCTTATTTGAGGAGTTGAAATCCTTAAAACAGAAGCTGGTCGAGACGGAGGAGATTGCTGTGAAGACTTTAGCCACCACTGAAGAGTCCATCAGAGCTGAATTGCAGGATGAGCTTAGGCAAGCTTATGTTGAGAAGCTGTCTAAGTTTAGTCAGCAGATTTTTAGCCATAGGCTTGATGTATGATTTCATTTACTGAATATTTTGACTTTTGATCCTCTTAGTGGAAATGGTTTTATCTTTATCTTTATCATGATTTCTCATTCTGTTTGGAATGATTGACCATAATACTCACAGGATTTTTGGTAAACCCTCAACCTTCAAACCGACTACCGTTTGAGTCGGGCTAGCATGCGGATTGTTTAAGTCCGTTCCGCATGTGACGCTGTGCTAAGAGAGTTAACGCTCTTAGTGCTACGATATTGAATACGTAGACTTCGTCTTTCTCACGGGAATAGACTACCCGGCGACGCGTGTTAGGCGTTGACTTTGGGGTTTTTGGCTAACCCCCAGCCTTCAACGGATTTGGTTAGCCTTTACCGACTACCGTTTGAGTCGGGCTAGCATGCGAATTGTCTAAATCCGTTCCACATGTAACGTTGTGCTAAGAGAGTGAATTCTCTGAGACTTTGTGCTATGATGTCAAATACATAGGCTTCGCCATTGTTACAGGAATAGGCTACCCGGCAACGTGTATTAGACGCTGACTTATCCCTACTTAGGCTTCGGGATAAAATACCCCAGACTGGTATTCTGGTGTCTTTTTCAATCGGTGAAAGACTAAACCGGCAACTTGTGCTAAGAGAGTGAATTCTCTGAGACTTTGTGCTATGATGTCAAATACATAGGCTTCGCCATTGTTACAGGAATAGGCTACCCGGCAACGTGTATTAGACGCTGACTTATCCCTACTTAGGCTTCGGGATAAAATACCCCAGACTGGTATTCTGGTGTCCTTTTCAATCGGTAAAAGACTAAACCGGCGATGCGTGTTAGGCGTCGGCATATCCTTTCTTAGGATTCAGGATGAAATTCCTCATGTGTGTAACGCACGAATTTTGGTGTTATTAATAACAACTGTACCCAACGACCCATCGGGCGACATATCCAAACACGAGCGTCAGTCCACAACGCCGAAGCCAAGTGACACGCAACGAAGCGGATTAACGAGGCGACGAGGTTAACGAATCGCACGCAAGCAACGGAATGCATCCATTCGTGTGCGGAATCAAGCCAACGGTTCGGGGAGTCA
>NW_017973532.1:13404-18001 GCF_001876935.1 Asparagus officinalis
TACGACGTTCGAAACCCTAGGGTCAACGCCGGTCAATGCGTAACCCTAGGTCAACGCCAGTCAACGCGTTGCGACCAAACAGTCAACGTACGATATTCGAAACCCTAGGGTCAACGCTGGTCAACGCGTAACCCTAGGTCAACGCCGATCAATGCGTTGCAATGAAAGAATCAATACTCTGAAAAGTATACGAGTATAAACTGCTTCTTAATACTCCGAAAAGTATACGAGTATAAACTGCTTCTTAATACTCCGAAAAGTATACGAGTATAAACTGCTTCTTAATACTCCGAAAAGTATACGAGTATAAACTGCTTCTTAATACTCCGAAAAGTATACGAGTATAAACTGCTTCTTAATACTCCGAAAAGTATACGAGTATAAACTGCTTCTTAATACTCCGAAAAGTATACGAGTATAAACTGCTTCTTAATACTCCAATAAGGTATATGAGTATAAACTGTTCCCTAATTTTGGTTGAGAAGTTTCTGGAGAGTATTTTTCTAAAAATATTCTTAAGGATAACTCAACAACACTACGCCGGACAACGCGTTGCAGATAAAGACTCGACGCCAACAATCGATGGTCAGCTAAAGATTAGAAAGTCAGGAATCGACTTCAAGTTTAAAATTCCGACAACGGTCAGACAATAAATGCAGCACCGGAACTCTTACAGACATTCGACAAAGCACCGAATAGCCTGGAAGATTGAAGGAATCAAGAACGGAAGTCATTCCAAAGTCCCATTACGCCGACTGAAGGTTGGGACAATCATATCCAAAGTATTCCAGACTCTTCTATAAAAGAACGAGGCTGAAATACTTTTGAGGGGGTATCTGTAAGCATATAAAATTGCTTATAGGTCCCTCAGCATAGCTCAGCACAAACCGACGAACCAACGAGGCGACGAGGTTGACAAACCGCACGCAGGCGACGAATCGCACGCAAGCAACGGAATAAATCCATTCGCGTTCGGAATCAAGCCAAGTGTTGAAGAGTCAACGAGTGATCCAACCAAGGACAAACTCGGACGAATCACGATCGAATCAAGATCAGTTTCGGACTCGAACTCAGAAGCGGATTTACTGCCAAATCAGAAGCGGATTTACTGCCAAATCAGATCAACAAAATCAGAATCTAAGTCAACCGAATCACGGACAGAACCAAACGGATACTGCACTGTGCCCAAGGCACAGTGAGGGTAGCCTATAAATAGGCCCCCTTTTGTTCATTTTCAAGGGTTGGACTTTTGAGAGCCGAAACTCTGCCGGATTGAAGACTAAGCTTAGAGTTTTGAAGACTTGAAGACTTGGACATCTACCGTGCGTGGGCACAGTAAAGAGAGCCTATAAATAGGCCAAGGGTTGTTCATTTTCAAAGGTTGGACTTTTGAGAGCCGAAACTCTGCCGGATTGAAGATCGAGCTTAGAGTTTTGAAGACTTGAAGACTTGGACATCCAGATCTGATCCTCGGCGAGCATCCACGTCACAAAAGGCAGGAGTTCGAGAGAGGGGGAGAACAGATCTAAGATCTACACGAGATCACACTCCGGATCTAAGCTTGGTCTTAGATCCCGAGATCCGAGCAATTATTTCCTTAGTGAACTAATCCCTCCCGGCTATTATTCCCTTCGTGGAATAATACCCGTCAAATCGTGTAGATCCGACCGGATCTAGATCGCGCGGTGGTCCACGGATTAACCCCGGCGTTGGCAAAGAACCCACAAAAGCGAGTGACCGCAAAACAGGAGCTCGCGATTTGTTCACAAGGAGAAAGTTGTAATTTTTTTATTTTTCTTTGATTTCGTTGTAACCGGATCTAAAAAAGACCGGATCTTTTGTAACCACAAAAAGTTGTTATTTTGAGATCACAATGACATCAATGAAGAAAACGATTTTCCCCGCGAACAATCTGGCGACCACAGTGGGAGCCACCGATCTCGCTGCCGAGATCGGAGCGTCGCAGCCGCGGATCTCAATCCCGGTCGTGGAGGAGGTCGAGTATGAGTTCGACCAAGCCAAGTTCGAGGAGTACGTGTCCTCGTCCGGATCTACCTCCCCCCGCAAGTCCAAGAAGTTCTCCTCCAGGAGAAAAACTCGTTGGTATGAAGACGTGGAAAACACCAATGAAGATCTCACCCCGCTGGATGCCAAAGTTGCATCGGGTGAGATTCCTCCAATCCCCAACCAGGTCGGATCTGCTCTGGCCAACTCTTCTACCGCAGGGGGCGTGGTGACTCTCTCGAAGAGAGCCCGCCAAAGGCAACGTCAACGCCTTGCGAAACAATTTGCAAAGGCCATGGAGTCTGTTGACGGGATCCGCTACAACGTGGATCTGAAGAACAGAGGAGGCAAAAAGCCTCAACAATCAATGAATGGTGATTCATCCAAGCCGCCAACAATGGAATGGGTCTGTGTCAAACGGAATCATTCGACGCTGGAAGAACGCGCGCACTATCAGCGCAGGCGCGGGCTCAAGCCGAAGAAGCCCGCAGGAGATTGCAGAAGGATGTGGCCAAGAAGCCGCCACTAACCCGCCAAGTATGGAGGCCGAAGCAGCCTCCAACAAAAGTTCAACCACCGGCGAATCAATCCAGACCACCGATGATTTCCACAACTGCTCCGGGAGATCCCGTAGGACCATTCCAGAAAAGGAAGTTAGTCTTGGAGCGCCTTGGTCCAATTCCCGACGAGAGAGGCAAAGCTCCAGTTCAAGAGAGTTTGGGCCCAATGAAGAAGCCCAGAACGACTCAACACGCTGGGGGTCGTCGTCACCTCCAACGTGATAAAGAAATCAGGGCAGCTATGCGTACCAATTTGCGCATTGAAGTCCAAGAGCCCGCTGAGAACTCACGCCCAAAAAGGCATGTTTTGAGGCGCGTAACTCTCGAAAGTCCGAAGAAGGTAGTTCGCTCTCAGAAGGAAACGTTATCGTCTGATGATGATTACGTTATACCTGAGAGATCGTGCCAACACACGATAGGTTGCTCCGACTTTCAAACGGACGAGCTGTACTATCGTGCTGGGGGTACGACCAAAGCCAGAAAGAGAAGTCCTCGAAGGCTAGAAACTCAGTGCCCTTGTTCAAAGCTCATTCGGGCGGTACTGTCTGAGTGCAACTGCATCAAGGCAGTCACCGAGAGAGTTTTCCGGCAAAGAAGAACGGTGGTTGAAGATGGAGAATTTCCGAGGGTCACTACCAATATGACCAGCAAAAGGGCATCGACAAGGGATAATCCCGAGTCAATTCCGCCAATACCCCGGTATCTATCTCGTCTGCAGTCTAGAGCTATCATACGAGGAACTTATGGTAGGGTTCGGATAAGATTACCGTCAGAAGATGAAGAATCGGATTCCTGCTCTGCCGTCGCATCAGATAACACGGTGTCCAGCGAAGGACAACCCCGCGAGTCATTCATGATAAGCGCGGAACATGTGGCCAAGATGCTTGAAGATGCCTTAGCTAAGCAACAGGAGAGCTTCAGGTTCGAAATGCAGATGGCCATGCAGAGTATGAGAGAAATGCATGAGCAACAAATTCAGGCACTGACGAACCAGCAAGGTGAACCAAGCCGCCGAACGACAATAACCCTCCTGTCAATGCAGGGGGTAGTAATGAGAATGCTAGTCACAACACCACGCTTCCACCTCAGAATCGTGCTGACGAAAACTCGGGTGAAAGTCTGAAAATCAAAAATCTCGAGAGCAAAATCAATACGTTGATTTCCGCTCAAGAGATAAAGAAGACTGGCATTCCTTGTCCATATCCGAGAGAATGGGAATCAATCCCGTACCCGGCGAAGTTCAACTTGATTAACTTCACGCCGTTTGATGGGAAGGGTTCACCCACTCAGCATTTGATTTACTTCAAATTGCACCTGGGGGTAATCTCCGGCAATGAGCCTCTGATGGTGCGGTCATTCGTCGGCACTCTTCGCGGAGCCGCCTTCGATTGGTATCGCCGCCTCAAGCCAGGTAGCGTGAATAGCTGGGACGATATGGAGACAAAATTCCTCGCTAACTTCTTCGATGATGACACCGAGATATCCATCTCGGAACGTTGCTCGACGAGAAACAAAAGGACGGGGAATTAGTCGATACTTTCGTCAAGAGGTTCCGGAATAAGGCATTGAATTGCAGGGACCCGATCACTGAGGAGTTCATTCTCCAGACATGCCACAACAATCTTTCGTTGGACGTGTTGGAAGCAATGGGGACAGCTCCGTCTGACACTTGGAAAGACTTGAAGGTCCGAGGAGAACAAGCAGAACGCTTCCTCCGAAGGAAGAAGGCTGAGAGGAGTAAATCGACGACTAATCCTCCGAACTCGAACTTCGCCTCCCGTGGTAAAGGCAAAACACCTGCAGCAGCTGTCGATGCTAATCAAACATCGCAACAGCAATCCCGGAGACAGCAGAAGACTTCGGGTCCGAGACTCCAAAGAGAGTATTCCTTCAAGGACGAAGACGTTCCAGCCATCTTCGAATCCTTCCTTAGAAACAACAAGATTAAGCTACCACCTATCACGAATCAGGAGGAAGTTGACAACACTACGGACCCAAAGTACTGTGCATACCACAGGAGGGTCGTTCATCCC
>NW_017973533.1:0-18280 GCF_001876935.1 Asparagus officinalis
ATTCGGGTGGACATGGATAGTTCGGAGGGCGTGGTCGTGGCCGTGGGGGTCGACGAGGTGGAAGGGGAGTAGGCAACCGGGCGAATATGATGGTAGCAGAAGGAGGAGGAGAAGCTGAGGTGATCTTTACTGAGGAGGATCAGACGCTCTTGGCGATACTCAGGAGGAAGCAGAAAGTAGCAGGAGATGGAGATAGGAGGAGTGGGACAGAGGAGGCATCCACATCATTCTTTGCCAGAGGAAACACTGCTACCTATGCTCATCCGACCAAAGGTACTGATGACATATATGCTCTTGCTTCTATGTCTCCCGATAGATCATCAGAATGGATAATCGACTCCGGTGCGTCTCGACATGTGACAGGTAATGCTAGTGAGTTCTCATCATATACTCACCTAGCATCGCCTTATAGTATTCAAATAGCTGATGGTACATTTTAGCCAGTGGTTGGTAAGGGTACAGTCGATTATACAGGTTCTGTAACTTTGTTCAATGTTTTGCATGCTCCTTCCTTTCCAGTCAATCTTTTATCCATTAGTGCTATCATCCTCCAACTAAAATATATTATTTCTTTTGATATTCCTAAGGTGATCTTCCAGGAGAAGGGGACAGGACGGAGACTTGGGACTGGCACATGGCGTAGTGGACTGTGGTATCTTGATCGTGAAGGGCTGGATTCAGCATTGGTATCAATGATAGAGAGAGCAAAAGTAGGATCTGAGATGAGTGCTGAGAGTGTGTTGATGCTTCATCACCAGCGTTTGGGACACTCGTCCTTTAGTGTTTTAAGTAGGTTGTATCCATCTCTATTTGAGAAAGGAAATAAGCAAAACCTTGTATGTGATGCATGTGAGTTTGGAAAGCTTACTAGAAGTTCTTATGTAAGTTTTGGTCATAGGAGTTCTCGTGCATTCGACCTAATACATTCAGATGTTTGGGGGCCTTGTTCTACAAGTTCTATGAATGGATACAAGTATTTTGTTACCTTTATTACTTGTTTCTCCCGCGTTACTTGGTTGTATCTGATGAAAAATAAGAGTGAAGTGTTTGGTTGCTTTCAAAACATTCATAGGTATGCTCAAACTCAATACAGCGCTGTGGTGAAGGTATTGAGATCTGATAATGGGACGGAGTATACTAACAAAGCGTTTGGGGAATACTTGTCAGCTTAGGGAATACAACACCAGACTACGTTTCCATACACACCAGCTCAAAATGGAGTAGCGGAAAGAAAGAATAGACATCTTTTAGAGGTTGCTAGAAGTATGATGATCTCCATGAATGTTCTAGAAATATTATGGGGGAAGCAGTGTTGACCGAAGCAGCACTAATCAACAGAATGCCCTCGAGAGTGCTGGATTGGAAGTCTCCGTGTGAGTCGTTGAAGGGAGATAATGGTGGGCTTCTTCCACTCAAGGTGTTTGGCTGTGTGTGCTTTGTGAAGGACAACAGGCCATCCGTCGGGAAGTTTGCCCCTAGAGCGGTGAAATGCATCTTTGTGGGATATTCTGCTATTCAGAAGAAATATGTTTGCTGGAGCCCGGTGGAAAAAAAGGTTGTTTGTGAGTATGGATGTGCACTTTCGAGAACTCGAGACATATTACACCCGGAAGGTAACTTCATCCGTTGGTAACTCGCCTAATACTAGAAGTATGAGGCGAGAGGAGGAGAATGGTGAGAGATTGGTGAATGTGGAGAAATTAATGTTTGAGAATGGTGAGAGATCAGGGAATGGTGAGAGATCAGAAAAATCAATTTCTGTAACTTGGGAAGGAGACTTGGTTGAGGAGGAGCAGGAGAATGAAGAAGAAGAGGAGAATGAGATAAGAGGTGTTAGGCCCACGGCTCAGGGAGAACTACTTACCTATAGTAGGAAGGGGAAACAAATTGTGGGAACAGTACCTACAGTGCCACTGGTGCCAAGTCCCTTACCAACACCTACCCCGACTCCTGAGACACCTACATCACCACCAGATTCCTCTCAAGGTGATACAATTCTTCTTCCTACTTCTCCCACACCAATATCTGTATGGAGGACTACTCGCAGTAATGCGGGAAATCCTCCCGATAGATATGGTTAGGATCTTGCCCAGTTTATATCATATTATAACATCCACCCTGCACATGGAGCATTCATTGCATCACTGAACTCTGTTACTATACCTAACAATTGGCAGGTTGCAAAGAAGGATCAGAAATGGAAAGCTGCTATGCTCGAAGAGCTAGGGGCCCTTGAGAAGAACCGTACTTGGGAGTTAGTAAAACTACCAAAAGGGAAGAGAGCAGGGCCCTTGAGAAGAACCGTACTTGGGAGTTAGTAAAACTACCAAAAGGGAAGAGAGCAGTTGGATGCAAGTGGGTCTTCACTGTGAAGGAGTTAGTAAAACTACCAAAAGGGAAGAGAGCAGTTGGATGCAAGTGGGTCTTCACTGTGAAGCAGAAATCCAGATGGACAGGTTGAGCGCTATAAAGCTCGTCTGGTGGCAAAAGGATATAGTCAGACATATAGCATCGACTATGATGAGACTTTTGCACTAGTAGCAAAGATGAGCATTGTTCGGACCTTGATCTCTCTGGCAGTAAATGGTGGATGGAAGCTACACCAATTAGATGTGAAGAATGCATTTCTTCATGGAGATCTGGTGGAAGAGGTATACATGGAAATTCCGCCAGGATTCGGCACAGAACAGACAGTAGGGAAGGTCTGCAGATTGAAGAAGTCTCTATATGGCCTGAAGCAATCTCCTCGTGCTTGGTTCGACAGGTTTAGGCGGGCTATAATAGGTATGGGATACCGGCAGATCAACGCCGATCATACCGTGTTCTTTCGACGGAATGAAGGTCACATCACCATGCTTGCGGTATATGTGGATGATATGATTATTACAGGGGATGATGAGATGGAGATTGTCAAACTCAAAGTGAGACTGGGTAAGGAATTCGAGGTGAAAGATCTTGGCTTGCTTCGATACTTTCTTGGAATAGAAATAGCTCGAGGAGCGGAGGGGATTGTCCTATCCCAGAGAAATTATGCACTGGATCTTCTCAAAGAGACATGGATGTTAGGGTGTAAACCTGCAACTACACTGATCGACCAGAAGTTCAAGCTGGATGCTGAAGCTGGAGAACCAGTTGATCGTGACAGATACCAAAGGCTGATGGGCAGGTTGATCTATCTGAGTCACATACGTCCCGATATTTCCTTTGTAGTGAGCATGGTGAGCCGCTACATGAATGATCCGAGGAAGGGTCATATGGACGCTGTGTACCAGATTCTGAGATATTTGAAGAGTGCTCCCGGAAAGGGGCTGATATTCAAGAAGAGTGGACATGTAAGCATCGAGGGTTATTGCGACTCTGATTGGGCTAGCAGTGCTGATGACGGGAGGTCCACCTCGGGATACTGCATCTTTATAGGAGGCAACTTAGTCTCGTGGAAGAGCAAGAAGCAGTCAGTGGTGGCGAGATCAACAGCTGAGGCAGAGTATAGAGCTATGGCCTTAGGAGTTGCTGAGTTACTATAGTTGAAGAGTATGCTGGTTGAACTGGAGCTGGATCAAGGAGCTAAGATAAAGTTGTGGTGTGATAACAAGTCAGCTATCAGTATCGTCAACAACTCAGTGCAGCATGATAGAACCAAACACATCGAGATCGATAGGTTCTTCATCAAAGAGAAGTTGGATAGTGGAATACTGGAGCTAAGTCATGTTTCAACTAAGGACCAAGCAGCAGATTGTCTGACTAAAGGACTTAGCTCATTAGATATGATTAGTGACAAGATGGGCTTAGTGGATATCTTTCGCCCATCTTGAGGAGGAGTATTGACATATTAGTAAAATATAAGGACTTATTTGTAAGTTGTGTAGGGGCCTATATAAGCCCAAGAGATCTCATAATAAAGGTTAGGTTTTCAATTCAACTTATGCAAACCTGAAGAGTATGATTCATGTCAGTTAGGAAGTGGATCATCACTTTTCATTGTGAAGAAAAACCATTTTTATTTTATATTGAGCTTGTCACGCCCCTCTTCGAATACTTCTTGTGTTAACATTAGAAGGTAAAATACTAACTTGCACAAGAACAGTATCAACTCATAGTTCACTGAAAAAAGAAAAGAAAAGAAAATTGTTTGGTTTGTATAATGATTTAAGCATCCGACCTTGTGGACTAAAATTGTTGGATATAAGATTATTATTATGAATAACAAATATGATTCTATATTCTTATGTTGAACCTTATCTCATAGTGTCCTCTTATGGCTAGAACTCATACTAGAGCTCCGATAACAGAGGGATTTATCTCTCGCTAAAGGTGTTGCTATATATAACTAGAAATGAATGCTTCAGTTCTGACGATACAGAATACAGATTGCTAGGACGTACACAAGAATTGGTGCAAGATTGCTTGCTGGGTGTGCTGTGAAAAGCATTGAATATTTCAACGAAAACACTAACCCAAAATAATGTCATGTAAAAGAGTTCATCCATCTTTATCTTTTACGCGAGCATCAATCGGTATATAAGAACTATGCTGATGGATAAGAGAACTCCCCCAAGCCATTAATTGTGATGCGAGGCAAAATCCTTTTATCCACCCTTGACCAATGTCATGGAGAGATTGGAGGAAACAATCAAGAATTCCAAATGTAAGAAATCATTCAGGCCTCCATAAGAACAAACCATAATCCTAGTCAACAACATTTGTGATATGAACAATGTGGTTCCACTTTGATGAATTTGAGGTGTCGGCTTCTAATTTGGCTTTGGCTATTTGATGGGCAGTGGTAAAGCGCTGTGGGAAGAGATGATGTGATATTAATTCCATCATACATGCTTTCATGGGTCCATAGGGGATATGCACCTCAAATAGGTTATAAGAACGAGTGGATAGCAGGCGTGCAAATGGTTCCGATACAGCTAAGATATGATACCTATCATATTTGTATTGGCTTACTAATTATAGGTATGTATATAGATATAGATATCAATCGATAAGGAAACTCATATTCATATCCATTAAAATTGGATACATATATAGATATATATATGGATGTACGTACGGATATACCTGCAGATACAAAACGGATATGAGAAAACTAGATAATATTGAAAAAAATATAGTTCATATGATACGTACTCGAGAGTTCATTAATATGTTCACTATATCTGAAGCTAAGATTAGATCTCTTGATCTTTAAAATTAATCTCAAACTCATTAATCTAAGCATTAAAACAATTGCAAAACATATATTCTGATATTTCAAATATGGATATAGATATTTTACTACATATCTGTATTCGTAATTGTATCCTATCAGATATAGATATTTTAATAATTATATCTAATGAATGTAAATACATATTCCTTTGCAACCTAAGTGAATATAGTATGTGGCTCACAACTTTTCTTGACATCTCGATTTTCCAGTACTCTCTAATTAATCATTTTGATGTGCTCATTTTTCTTTTCTCACTTGCTCTTTGTGGAATTTTTTTTCGGTTAACGATAATAGAAATAGCTTCTCTATTTAAAAACTTGGTACCTCTGATGTCATATTTGTTGTGGATGTTATTCCCCATAAAGAAGAAAAACACCAAGATTTACATGTTTCTGTCCATTAAGTTTGACATTAATCAACAAGGAACTGTACGAGAAATCCACTATATAGAGGGAGAATCTTATAAGAGGAATCATTCATCTCTCAATCTCTCAACCTCATATACGCACTCATCATCTCATATTCTCTCAAAAGCCATTCTCATATGTATCTCTTCTTCTTGGTTTACCCACAACAATATAAGGCAATATATATAGAAATCAAAATCCTCTTCCTAGCCTAACTTCCTACTTTGGATAAGACACAAACTCCTTGTCATAATGAAACTTCATCTCCTAATCATGATAGACATCTAACCCTAACCAACTACATAAACCCATACCAAAAATCAAAGATACAATTCTAACAATATAGAATGGTCTCATGAATCTCTTGTGGCATCTCATCTACTAAGAAAAAAGACCTTTGTTGTGTACTAACTAGCAACCTTTGCTCAAAATTAGGAACTCTATTGCTTCTCTATAATCATATAGATTTCAGCATAGCACCCCCGTTCTTGAACATGATCATATTAGTGTTAAGGTCGACACCTCCTATTATCGTGTGAGTAATCACTTTAGAATCTCCCTCCATCGAAAGCTTTGTTCAGATACACTAATTATATTTTGCGGAGGTATGGTACATAATTATATGGGTGACCCTAAAGTCTTCATATCTACATGAGTAATCCTGAGATTTTTATGTAATTACACATGTGGCCCTATAATCTGTAGGCAAGTTAACACTATTTTCTTCTGATTTGAAGTTCTTATTGGATGTGAATTAGCATTAGGTCTAGGATATGGTTTTGGTTAAGGTTAGGAGTAGTAGAAGTGGGATCAGGATTAGGGTTATAGCAATGATTACACATTAAAGTTATATTTTTTTACAACTCTAACCCAAACTCCAATAGTCAGTAACTTCTTATATAATCTTAGCCATAACTTTAATCCAAGTCATAACATAACTCTAATCCTAGCTAACATCCAAAAAGAACTACAAATTAATAAAAATAAAAAACAAATAGTACTAACTTATCATCAGATTCAAGGGTCATCCATGTAATTAGAATCAGCAGTCTCAAGGTTATCTTGTCTATATGCCGACTTTAGGATTACCTATGTAAATACACCATACTTCAAGGTACAAAATGTAATTAATTAATACTTTTATTAATGAGGAAGCCATAACTCCAAGACATTTCTCTAAGCATATATAGAATAGTTTTTCTCCTTATTATTCATCAGATAAAACAAGTAACATGAACGCCTTGGCATTATTAATGTGTCATCAATTCTAACATGCAAATTAAGAAAATATCACCTTACCAACAACTAATATATGAAGGAAATTAAAGATAGGACAACACATAAAAATATACTTTACACGAAGAGTGCAAATGAAAAATCTTAATTAACTAGTGCGGTACGCGATAGTACTAGCTAACCCAGCTCCTCTTCTAATAACCCCCAAATGAGTAGTCTCATAAACAGGCAGTCCACTTGAACTAATCTCATTAAACTCATAGTTAATCTTGAGCTCAAACAGATCAGAGCTTGAATCACTCTCTCCTCCATCACTCATCTCCTCCTCTTCCTTTCTTATGCTGTGCTCATCTCCAAGCCTCAACTTTAATCTAAACTCATCGCCCAAAGCCTCACAATCATTATCCTTAATTAACCCCTCTCTCTTCTTTGAGCTGAATGAACTAGAAGTAGAAGAATAGTTAGAAGATTTAGACTCGACATTACTAATTTTACAACTACTCTTCCTTCTCCTACTACTATATTCATCTTCACCCTTAATCAACCTTGATGGCTTCTTTTTCTTTGAACTAGAGTAGTATTGTTGGAAGGAGTTGAGGAAGGTAGCAAGCTTGGCTCCAGGGGAGCTTGGTTGCTTACACTTGACGACCTTCTCTTTGGTCATGTGTGCATGCTTGAGCTCCGTCCTTTGTTGTGCTTCTTGTGGTAGCTTGGCTTCAACAAGGCTCCTAGTCCTCTCTGTCTTTATGGCTCGGCAGGTTTCGGGGATGTCGGCAACACTGGAGAAATATCGGGTCGCCTCAAATACGTCCAGCTCGCCGGAGTTTTTCCGGCAATGGGAGTGGGAGAATGAAGACATGGGTGTGTGTATGCCCTGCATTAGGGTAGGGTTTTAGGGCTGGCCCTTATAAAGAGCAAGAACGAAACTTTTGAATGATGAAGGGGCTCCCCTTTGTTAGGACAAATTCACCACCAGAAGGGGCCAACGCTCAATTTGTTGCGAAGATTGTTGCGCTTTTCTGCTTTATTATAGAACCAATGATGTACGGAAGAGGTAAAGGAGGCAAGGCGTTTTTGCATGGGCCAAAATGTATTATTTGTCCCCTAAGACTCTCAAGTAGCTAAAGGCTTGTGGAGGAGATCTTGGATTCTGATTGGCCACTGTAATGGAGAGAAAAGAAAATTGTAGCAGTAGATGGACTTTATTTCTAAGATATGCTTATTTATTGTAGAATTTTTATGCGGGTGGAGAAGAGAGGTTGATTTTTGGAACATTTTTTATTTTTGATATATATCTTATTGATATATTTATGATTAAGACCTCTGTAACATTTTTTCCTCTTATATAATGATTTAAATATATATATCATATATATATATATTATATATACGCACGAGAGAGAGAGGAAATATGGGTATGCTTGTTCCTAAGCAAAAAAGTTATGTTTGGTAGCTGGACGTGTCAAATCTCCCTCTATTTATTCAAATATGGTGAACAAATTCCTCAATAGGATAGTGACGTGGTGAGGATTGTGACACATCCTCATCAAGCATAAAATTTTTTGCTTGGTACACAAGCATACCCAATAATTTTCTCATTATACTATATATACTATATATATATACTTATATTATATATATATTATATATATATATATAGTATATATATATATAATATATATATATATACCATACTTATTATAGTAATAACTCTATCCACTTAAGTGGATAGGAGGCTTTTTGTCCACCAAACTTTTTATCCACTCATCTTGCTTCAAGAATTTGTGTCAATCAAAAGATTGCCTAAAAATTTTAAAGAGTTCTTCATATCTATCACGGATCCCAATGTAATATCAACGGTTTTAAAAAAGTTGGTGGATGATTCTATCCTATCACTTAAGTGACATAAATTTTTACAGTATATTTATATAATATATATATATATATATATATATAATATATATAATATATATATATATATATAAGATACAGAGCAAGAGGAGGAGAGAGAAATGGGTATGCTTTAGGTACCAAGCCTCACAAAACTTTTTGCTTGGATAGCTGAGGTGGGCATAATCCTCTCCACTCATTCTAATGCGTTGCAGAAACAAAAACTATCTCCATGCACTCCTCACCTATGCTGAATATGGCTCC
This sequence comes from Asparagus officinalis, assembly GCF_001876935.1. Taxonomy (NCBI): domain Eukaryota; kingdom Viridiplantae; phylum Streptophyta; class Magnoliopsida; order Asparagales; family Asparagaceae; genus Asparagus; species Asparagus officinalis. Next base: position 9,016 of record NW_017973533.1, read on the forward strand.
CCCCATTTAAATGCAGTGGCACGGGGCTTGTGTCACCTTACTACCAAACATAAAATTTGTGCTTGGTACCAAGCATACCCATATTTATCATAATATATATATATATATTATATATATATATATATATATAGTATATATATATATTAATATATATATGTGTGTGTGTGTGTGGTGTGTGTGTCGTGTGCCGGTGTGTGTGTGTGTGTTGTGCCGTGCTGTGTGCTGTGTGTGTTTCGCTTGTCTTATTTGTATGTGATTGAGATTAGCACCTTATATAATATATATATACTATATATATATATATATAATATATATGGTGATAGTGTTAAATACGTATATACTTACATATATATTGCATGTTTTGCTCACATATAACCGCCTTGTTTTTTCTAAATATATGCTTTTAAGCTTTTTGATAGGAGGATCCTTCCCTATCTCATTTTCTTATTTATACTCACCTATGCTTATTTGTTAGGAGAGCTTTCGTTCTCTTAATTCTTATTGTTTTTCACCATTTTGATGTTGACTAAGGGGGTGAAACAAGTAGATTGTGAGTATTTTATTTTTATGCATGAGTTATTAATTGTATATTCATTTGATATCATGCATATCTTATATCTCTTTGTGTAGATTGTTTGTTATCATAAAAAAGGGGGAGATTGTTAGGTCTCATGTTTATGAGCCTACTATCTAATCTAGTTTTGATGATTAACAAACAATTCCTAATAATATTTGTCGAGTGTTTATTTGTTTGTTAGATATTCTACACAAAGATCCTCTGCCAGAGGTTGGATGCAATTGAGCGCAAACGACGATATCTTGGAGGATAGAGGATATAGGAATGAAGCTATACATTCAAGTCAACACATCATCAAGTTTCATTCCCGCTACCAAGATCGAGCTTCAACAAGAGATCATTAACTTGGGTATATTAGTTTAGGAGTTATATTTTGTGTGATAATATTTTAAGCCTAATTTTATACACACACATATTTCTCATTTTTTATCAAACTATATGCATTTTTGAGAAAATAATGTATTCTTGGTTTATGGACTTAATAATCCTAGTTCACATCTTTTTCTAAGTCTATAAATTCATTCAAAAGTTTTCAAAACTTAGTTTAAATCAAAATGATGAGTTTTGTCATAATTAAGTGTTTAAACGAATACGTATTTTTGAGATTTTGTAAAATAATGAGTTTTCACAAATGAAAAATGATATTTAAAAATTTTCTTTTGTAACATGTTTATTTTCATGTTTATAAACATTTTCCTAAATTTTATAATTTTTGGAATTTATTTACTATTTTTAAAAGTACTATGAAAATCAATTTTACTATTCTAAATTGTTCATGTGCATGTTATCAGTCGACTGATAATGTCATCAATCGACTAATGAAAGTGGCTTGCTAAATATTTTTGCATAGTCGACTGAAGCAGCTCATCAGTTGACTGATGGTGCATCAGTCGACCGACAAGCTTTGAGCAGCAACAAACAAGCAGCTTATCAGTTGACTGAACAGTGCCATCAGTCGACTGATGGCTACAGTAACGACTAGTTTTCATATTTTTAGGATTTTTATTTTTTATGGGATTTGTTTTTTTTTCTTGGTTTTTGGGCTTGGTTTTGTTATTCTATAAATACCCCCTCAGTCTTAATTTTTGTGATTAACATAGAAAAGTTTAAAACAAGCTTGCAAGTGTTTAAGTGTGTTTTTAAGTGTGTTTATATGAAGAGAGTTTCAAAAGAGGAGGAGATCATTTCATTTATTTTTGAGCTTCAATCTCACATCTCCATCACTCTTGTTCGTAGAGAAGTTTTGTTGAACTCAATTCATAGCTTTATATATGGTTATTATTAATTATCATATTTTTAATTTAGCTAGATTATAAATTGAGTTTATATTTTATTTTACTCATTGATTGTACACACAACCTATTGAGATTTTAGTATTTCATATTAAGTATAATTTGGGTTGTGGTGAGTGATTAATAGAGTGTGGGATTAATTTAGTTCTCATCTTGTTTAGAGAACAAATTATCTTTACTTGTGCTAAATTGTTGAGAACATATTGTAATACACAAGGACACTTAGAGAAGTGGTTGGTGAGACGAGGTCAATTCTATGAGGAATGGTATCGGTAGTAAATCCTAGGGAGAGGTTGTAATTCCGAGTATTTGAAGAAGGTGACACAGGCTAGGCCAATACTTAGAGAAGTGTGTCGTTTGATTGCAATTGTGAGAGTTGTAAAAGTTTTTGGTGAACTTGGAACATCGATTGTGTAGTTAATTTATTTGAGATAGTGGAGATCCTCCTCGAGGGTGAGGAGTGGAGACGTAGGTCGTGGGTCGACCAAACTCCGTGATCACTTTCTTTGTGTTTGCGTTTGTTGCTCTTATTGTTCATATATTATACTCTTGTTTATATCGCCCATTGTTTAATTGCATATCCTTACATATCTAATTGTATAACACTTTATTAGGATATATTAGTTAATAAGTCATAATTTGGTATTAAAATCGGATTAGATTAGCAAATATCCTATTCACCCCCATCTAGGGTACTTTCAAAAAGTTCATCAGAGAGACCACAAGTGGTCGTAAATCTCGCCTTTAATGGCGAACCAAGTTGCCAAATGTCCTGAGGTATTGTTTAAAGCCCAATGGGTTGATGTTTAGGTTGAGCCAAAGCTCGACATTAATGGGTTCAAAGCTTACCCGCAGCCACCTCTAACTGTGTCGGTGCCTCTTCAACCCTTGGCCGATGAGCTCCTCGAGTGAAGCCTATTCCCCTAGAGATAACACGACAAGGAGCCATAGATGATGAACTTTGGGGATTTTAAGAAAACTAGGGTTCCAAAAAAGTGGAGAATTTTTGAAATCAAAGTGGAGAAGAAAAAGACAAATAGTCTATTTATAGACTAAACCCCCGAAATTCATTAAAGATTCTTCTCCTTGAACTTTGACGGGTATTTATCTACTGAACCCTACTGAAGATCTCGCTATTGAAATCCACTGAAGATTTCATTACGAACTTCGCCAGATATTCCAACCTTAAACTTCGCTAGGAATCTTGCTTCGAATGAACTTCGTCGCCACCTTAGGCAAACAAAATGAAGACCTGAGTTATATGTTTTTAGGCTGAGCCTCAACTAAACTGACTCACTGAGCCTCACCTAAATCGACTTACCGAGTTTCACCTAGTTGACTATTTCTTATGTAAGTAAACCTGGTTAAAATGACTTGGAAAATTCACTAAGCCTCCAAATTAAGTAAAAAAGTTCAACTCAATTTGTTTAAGACTTTATCTAGCGAACATCAAATAGACTTGCCAGCACAAGGAAGCCCGAGCTTCACTTCTAAACATAATGACTACATACAGATTTCAAGCCATGCAGAGTCCAAGCTTTCCATAGAAGTAGAGTATGCATAGATTGTAGGTGTAAATTTTGATCTCCTGAAAATAGGGAACTTCGTTTGTATTAATAAGAAGGCTAATTACAAACTAATAAATCGAAATTACAACAGAAGCAGAGGGAAGGCCCTCCTTGTTTAGTGTGGGGACTTTCGGTAGCTAGAGGATGCTTCGCTCGATGCTCGTGTCGAGTCTGTTTCCCTTGGACGGTTTGACCGAAGTTGCTGGAGAGCTCTTTTAGAGAGAATAACATCCGCGTGGGCTGTGGCAGTAGGGTTTGTGCCAGAATGAACCGACGTTTCTTCCAGGACAGGTGTCTGTGAGGGCCGCTTGGCGACCCATCTGGCAGGCTCTCGTCCTGTGCTCTCGATCTCCGGCTTGGCTTTGATCGATTTTGAGGGGGTAGGTTCCCCTAACGAGATTCGGGTAGAGCCCTCGGGCGTGGAGGCTTTGACCATTTGAGGTCGGCCTCTGCGCATGACTCTGTGGCATTTGCGGGACGCCCCGCCACCAGAGGAGGAAGAAGACAAGTACTCTTCGTACTTGGCTTAGTCGAACTCGATCTCTAGGGACTCCACAGTCATCCTAACAGCGACTTCGTCGAACTGAGCTACCACCATTTCGGTTGAAGAAACAGCTTCTCCCACTGTGGTCGCCATCTTCTGTAGGTGTAAATTTTGATCTCCCGAAAACAGGGAACTTCATTTGTATTAATAAGAAGGCTTATTATAAATTAATAAATCGAAATTACAACAGAAGCAGAGGGAAGGCCCTCCTTGTTTAGTGTGGGGACTTTCGGTAGCTACAGGATGCTTAGCTCGATGCTCGTGTCGAGTCTGCTTCCCTTGGACGGTTTGACCGAAGTTGCTGGAGAGCTTCAGTACACAGTAGAAACTCGGATTGATGGAGTTCAGGTTCTCAAGTTTGGCGGCGATCAGGGCCCGGAACTGAAGGGGGATGCTACAGTGCAACGGTTATGCAAAGAGCTTGTCGTCGACCCACGTGGGAGTCGAGAGCTAGTGGTTCAATTAGCTGATTCAGCGATGAGCAAATCGCTGGACGGCTGAGAAACAGCTGAACTTCTTCTTCGTAGCTGGAAAAAGTTCTGAACTGGTGAACCCCTGAACCGTGGCTGGAAGAAGTTCTTAAATGGGGGAGAGACAGCGTGGTCACTCCTTGAATCATGGGATGTGACCATGTACTATTGAGAGATGTCTTGCCGCTCATCTGTACTACTAACGGTCATTCGATGGGTTGTGCTTCACGTCGTGTCACGTAGGAATGGGAAGGCCCCTCCTTGTATGTGAGACAGCGGCTGCCTACTACTCGAGTGGATTTGGCATGCCCACTGTGCGCCGGTGGATCCAGCTCTTGACTTGGACCATTGAGCTGAGTCGCATTTATGAGCGCGCAGGTTGATTTGGCGTCTGTCTGATCACTCGTACTGTGAGCGGCCACTGAACGGGCCTAGAGTACTGTGCCTTCTCCCTTCAGGTCGAGAGAGGTGGGAAAGCGGGTTCCCAGCACTCGAGTGGGTTTGGACAGCTTGCCGAATACCGGCAGATCCAGCTCTTGACTCGGATGGACGAGGTGAGCTGCATTTATGAGTGTTCAGGTTGACTCGACACCTGCCAGATCACTCGTACTGTGAACGGCCACTCGACGGGCCTAGAGTACCGTGCCTTCTCCCTTTAGGTCGAGAGAGGTGGGAAAGCCCGCCTCGGCACGTGGGGTAGCAGGTACCTAGCTATACTGGCGGCCTTGAGGTTTGCTAGCGAATTCGACTTCAGACTCGGTCAGGCGAGTTGTGTTAAAAGGTGAATTCCCGTGGCTTAGGCGAATTGTATGGGTGACTTCTCCTTGCAGGCGAATTTCTTGCAAGCTCACAGGGGTATTTTTTACCGTCTACAGGGTGGCAGAGAGGTTAAATTGGTCTTTGCCGGAGAAGATTCGATGTTTGTTGGCGCATAGTATTTTGGAAAAGATCTTTTGGGCTAAAGCCCTTTCATATGCGAGTCACCTCATTAACAGGCTGTCTTCATTTGCGATTGAGGGGAAGACCCCTATAGAGATGTGGTCAAGAGAGCCAGTACACGATTATGACCAACTCAAGGTATTTGGGTGCCTTACATACTATCATGTAAAGACTAATAAGTTGGAACCTTGAGCTAGGAAGGTCATATTTGTAAGATTCAAGCGTGGTGTCAAGGGATACAAGCTATGGGATCCACTTGATAGGATGATTGTGCTGAGTATAGATGTCACATTCGATGATGCTTCTATCTTGAAGCTTCACAGCTCTCATCAGGTGGAGAGCGACCCGACAGAGAAGATATCGCAAGTGGTGGAGATTGATGCAGCTCCACATTATCTAGATAGTATAGTATCCATTAGAATACCGACTGAGGTGACACCAGGCATGCACGACGGCAACGAGGAGGATACAGGTACATTTGTGCAGGATCAGGGACCGACGGCTCAGGTTCAGGATTATATTACGATTCGGAGACAGATGAGAGACATACGAATGCCAGCACGGTATACTGACGTAGTAGTTGCATATGCACTTCCGGTAGAGAGTATTAACGAATTAGTGCCTACTACATTCAGAGATGCCGAACAGAGTTCGGAGGCTGATTCGTGGCACGTGGCTATGCAGGAGGAGATAGAGTCTCTTCACAATAATGATACATGGGAGCTTATTGAGCTTCCAAAGGGGCGGAAGGCAATTGGTTGTAAGTGGGTGTACACGAAGAAGGATGGCATTGAGGGCACTCCATTGAGGTTCAAGGCTAGGTTGGTTACGAAGGGCTATGCACAGGAGGAAGGTATTGATTATAATGAGGTTTTCTCTCTGGTGGTAAAGCATTCTTCGATTCAGATTTTGCTAGCTTTGGTGGCACAATATGGATTAGAGTTAGATCAGTTGGATGTGAAGATGGTATTTTTTCATGGTAATCTTGATGAAGAAATATATATGACTCAGCCATTGGGATTCTGAGCTACAGAGAAGGAAAACCTGATTTGCAGGTTGAAGAAATCGCTATACGGTTTGAAGCAGTCTCCTTGACAGTGGTATAAGCAATTCGATAGTTTTATGCTTGGTCATTCATACACTCGGAGCCAGTTTGATCCTTACGTATATTTTCATAAGTTGAAAGGAGGTGCGTACATCTATTTGTTGCTCTATATTGATGACATGTTGGTTGCCTCCATTTTCAGGTCTTTTATAGATGAGTTGAAGGAACAGCTTTCAAAGGAGTTTGAGATGAAAGATTTGGGTGAAGCTAAGCGCATTTTAGGGATGGAGATCGACAGAGATAAAGAGAATGACAAAATTTGTTTGACACATGTGACTTATTTAAAGAAGGTTCTACATCGATTTTATGTCAGCACGGATACGAAGCCAGTTAGTGTACATTTGGGAGCCTATTTAAAGCTTTCAACTGACCTTTCACCGAAGATAATTAAAGATAGAGAGTTAATGTCGAAGACTCCATATGTGAGTGCGGTTGGGAGCTTGATGTATGTGATGGTATGTACGAGGCCGGATTTGTCACAGGCGGTGAGCATGGTTTCAAGATACATGCACGATCCAGGAGTGGGTCATTGGGATGTCGTAAGATGGATTTTGAGGTACATTCGAGGTACACTCAATGTTGGTTTGGTTTATGAGCGGGACACTAGAGGTGGGCGGTTATGTATTGGCTATGTTGATTCGAATTATGTCGGGGATTTGGATAAGCACCGGTCTACTACGGGGTATGTGTTCACTTTGACCCGTGCGCTGGTGTGTTGGAGATGCACCTTATAGTCTATGGTGGCTTTGTCTACGACGGAGACAGAGTATATAGCAATAACAGAGGCTGTGAAGGAGGCTATTTGGCTTCGAGGACTTTTAAAGGAACTTGGTATATCGCAGCGGCCCGTTACTATTCATTGTGATAGTATGAGTGCTATCTATTTGGCGAAGAATTAGGTTTTTCATGTGAGGACGACGTACATTGATGTTCATTATCACTTCGTTCGAGATGTTCTTGAAGATGGCGATGTGAAGATTGTAAAGGTCCACACGAAGGATAATCCGGCGGATATGCTCACTAAGGTGGTTCCGATCAACAAGTTTGATCATTGTCGAAACTTGTTGTATATTCGTGATTATTAAGGCCGTTGACGACCATTTGGATGAACTACAAGTGGCTTGATCCCTTGGGAGAGAGGGTACGTAGGCAACCATATTGGTGCAGCCGAGGTTGGAGAGACGACGCATTAGTGCTTTTCGTTTGGTGTCGGCTTAGTTTTGAGAAAACTTCACCGAGGTGGAGAATTGAAGAGCTTACAGGAAAAACTACAGAAAAACGACTTGGACTTCCTGCGGTCGACCGCTAGTGGCGCGACGGTCGACCGCAAACGTGCACGAGATCTGGAAAAGTCTTTGGAGTTTTCGCGGTCGACTGCGAAACCATGTAATGGATTTATGCTTTCTGTTGTTCTGTTCGGTCGACCGCACATGGCTCTGCGGTCGACCGCGAGTCGGGCTGGGCCTGAATTTGGTTTCCTGTTCGCATTGGGTTTGTGTTTTGATATAAATTGAAACACGATTTTCTAGGGTTTCTGGTTAGAGATTAGAGATTGTACTGAGCATATTGAGAGCGAGAAATTGTGAGCAAGTTGAGAGATTTGGTTTAGGGTTGATTTGTGAGCCTTTTGTGAGATTGTAACACTTTGTACTCTCATTGATTTAGTGGGATCTCTCCATCCTCTTTCCGTGGACGTAGGCAAATTGCCGAACCACGTATATATCTGTGTTTGGTTTGATTTATCGTATTTGGATTGAATTGTGCTCGTGTGTGGTTGGTTCTGTTCTCCTGTGATCACAGATTCGTTCGGTGTGTGAGCACGATTCCGCATAGGCGCGCAACAATATTCTTGTAATAAATTGAGAAAAATGTATTTGGTAATTTTAAAAAACGATGCGATTATGTATCATTTCAAAATATAAAAGCTCGTCGAGAATAATTGTAATTTAAACATTGATTATGTAGTGACACCACTTTTTTCAAAAACACTGGATCCGCTATCAAACACGACTCATCTTTTTTAAGTGCTTAAGTCTTGTTAGGATGGCCAATGCTAGCCACAGTTGAGAGTGGCTTTCATTCGCGCTATAGCAAACACGAGTGAAAGCCAATGTGGCTGTGGCTAAACCTCCTCCGTTAGGGTAGAACTCACTTACATTGACTTAAATTTCTAAAGCTTATTTTTGATTTTTAATGAAAGTTTGACTAGAAGATGGTTGGTTGCAACAAAAAACTCGCTTTAAAGGCAGTTTTATGTATAAATTGAAATTAAAAGCTATTTTTGTGTAATTATCTTATTTTGAAGATGGTTTCTTGGGGAAAAAAAACCCATAACTTTTAAAGCTACTATTTCTTTAAAATACTATCTTACTCCAAAGGGTTCAAATAGAATAGAATGCAAACTTTTTTGCATGAGGTTTTGTTGTTTTCGTTTGCAAGTCTGACTCTATGCGGTTGTCAATGCATTTTCTTGAAGTTCAAAATAAGATTTTTCTTTGATGTATAAAACAACTAAGGTTTGGAGTAAATATGAAACATTGGAAACCCATAAATTGCAATATCTATAATGCTATTACAAAAGTCAGCAGAAAATGGTGGCAACAAGCGACTTTAAATAACCATGATCTCGAATTCTGATTAGCTGAGAAAAAAGAAGATAATTCTCCACGTCCATTATTGTTAGCTATGTCGCACCTGAGTATAGGGCTGTCCATCCGGGCCGGCCCGGCCCGGCCCGGAAAACCGGGCCCGGGCCGGGCAAAACCCAAGC
>NW_017973534.1:0-17984 GCF_001876935.1 Asparagus officinalis
GTTCGATCAACAAAAGTTTGAAGAGTACCTCTCTTCCTCCTCCTCCAGATCTGCCTCTCCAAACAGGCGTAGGAAGACTTCATCTTTCAGAAATGCTCGCGGGACCTCCGGCTCTAAGATCCAAGATCCCGTCGCCGTTGCTGCACCCGTACCCCGTGACATCCCGACGGCATCCAAAGAGGTCGAGGCTGCAGATCCAGATCTCCTTTCCGCCACAAAGGCGATTGTCGAAGGTTCTCCAGCTGTGTCAAAGAGGGCGCGCCAAAGACGGCGCTAACGCCTTACACGACAACTGGCCAAGGCCACGAAATCGATGGACGGGATCCGCTACAATGAAGATCTGAAGTCCAGACGGCGCCAAGAGCAACAACGGCGCATAACCACCTCCTCCTCTAAGGCAGAAACGAACGATTGGGTTCGTGTCACGAGGACTCGCTCAACCCTCGAAGAGCGAATCAAGAAACGCCGCGCGTTGCTTGCACATGCCCGAGCTCTTCTGCAGAAAGCGGAGGAGATGCAGAAAGAAGAGGCGGTCGAGAATCCGTCAAAACACAAACAAGTATGGGTGCTAAAGGCAAAGCCGGCGCCTAAGACAAGAGCGGACGATATTGTCGTCCAACCTTCATTAAGTCCAGATCCCGTTCCCCTTGCCCCTGCACCTCCGGCGGAGTCAGGTAAGAACATAGATCCTTCAAGATCCGGAGTTCCTTTGAAAGGTCGCCTCGGTCCCTTACCGGAGAATCGAGGTAAAACACCTATCAAGGAGCGATTGGGTCCGCTGAAAGGTCCCCAAATGATGAACCCGACTGGGGGTCGTGCTAATTCCCCTAAGGAAGATAACAAAGGGAAAACCCCTATTGCCGACCGCATTGGGTTGCGTGTCGAAGTTCAAGAGCCCGTTAAGTTTTTACGCTCGCAAAAGCGTAGACTTGAACGAGCGACTTTTGAAAATGCTAATAAAGCGTCATATCCCCAGAGTAAAACATATTCGTCTGATGATGATGGTGTTATACCTGGGAAGTCATGCCAACACTCTATGGGTTGCTCCAGTTATCAAACTGATGAGTTGTACTATAGAGCTGGGGGTGCGAGTAAGTCTCGAAAGAGAGATGCTCGAGACACGGAACCTCACTGTCCGTGTGCCAACATCATCAGGGCGGTGTTATCAGAATGCTGCTGTTCTAAGACCCCAAAGAGAGTCTCGGTATTCGAGAGGATTTCCAAGCCAAGGCGTTTTCGTGGGAGGAAGTTCGTTCGCCAAGAGGACGAATTCCTAGAAGTGTCTGTTAATATGACTGGCAGAGGCAAATCGACACGACCCTCTGGCTCAGATCAACTTGCCGAAGCGTCCCAGTGCATGACTCGATTGCGGTCAGGGATCAATAGGCGAAGGGATTACCAAAGAATGCAGAAAGGACTTCCTTCGGAAGAGGAGGCGTCAGATGCTGATTCAGACTCCTGCTCGGCTATAGCATCCGATGACACAACGTCTAGTGCGGGGCAACCTTACGAGTCTCTCATGATCAGTGCCGAACAAGTAACCAAGATGCTTGAAGATGCCCTGGCTAGGCAGAAGGAAGCTTTCAAGTTCGAGATGGAGATGGCCATGCAGCAGATGAGAGAGATGCATGACCAGCAAATCGCGGCACTGACAACTCACCAAGGAGAACCCAGTCGTCGCAATAATCCGAATCAAGAGGAGAATGAACGGGAAGGAAATAATGTCAACGTAAATATCCCTCCTGTCAACAACGACAATGGAAGTGGTCCTGTAGATGATGATGCATCCTGTCAACAACGACAATGGAAGTGGTCCTGTAGATGATGATGCAAAAGAGGACCACGTTACCTCTCCTCGAAGCCACTCGAAGACAGGTACGAGTGAAGACAAGAAAATGAAAGACTTGGAGAGCAAAATCAACACGTTGATGAATGCTCAAGAAGTAAAGATGTCCGGCATACCATGTCCATACCCAAGGGAGTGGGAATCAATTCCATATCCGGCAAAGTTCAATTTAATCAACTTTACGCCGTTTGATGGAAAGGGTTCCCCTACCCAACACTTAATATATTTTAAGTCTCACTTAGGAATAATCTCCGGCAATGAACCCTTGATGGTACGGTCATTCGTTGGCACCCTTCGCGGAGCAGCCTTCGATTGGTATCGTCACCTCAAGCCGGGGAGTATCAGCAGTTGGGACGACATGGAGGATATGTTTCTGACAAACTTCTTCGATGACGACACTGAGGTCTCAATCGGCACTCTGTTTGATGAGAAGCAGAAGAATGGTGAGACAGTCGAAAACTTTGTGAAGAGATTCCGAAATAAAGCAATGAATTGTAGGGATCCGGTCAGCGAAGACTTCATTCTCGAGACCTTTCATAACAATCTTTCATTGGATATCCTGGAAGCCATGGGAATGGCACCGCCAAAGACCTGGAAGGATCTGAAGGTGCGAGGAGAACGAGCCGAACGATTCCTTAAAAGGAAGAAGGCGGAAAGGGGTCAAATAGCAAATAATGCTCTGCAACCAAACTTTGTCCCTAGGGGTAAAGGAAAAGCACATGCGAATGTCGTGGACGTGAATCAAACGTTCGAGGTGCAGGCGCAACCACAACAGCAGCAACAAAAGGCGCCTCAACAATCAAGGTGGCAACAGCAGCCCCAGAAGCCAAAAGCCTCGGAGCCGAAGTTTCCAAAAGTCTATTCATTAAAAGAGGATGAAGTTCCCGGTATTTTTAAATACCTTATCGAGAACAACAAGATCAAGTTGTCTCCGGTCCAGGATCAAGAAGACGCTAAAAGAGTTAACGATCCAAAGTATTGCACATTTCACAGAGCGGTGCATCATCCTACCAAGGCATGCTACGCCCTTAAAGATAAGATTCAAGCTCTGATCGATGTCGGGGTCATCACTATGAAGCAATCCAAGGAGAAGAAAGTGGGTGCGAATGCAGTATCCATTAGCTTCGGATATGTTCCCTTGAACTGGTTCCAGCATGAGCCAGTAATAAATGCAGCAGTAAAGACGGTGAACGATGACCCTCACAAACAGCGCCAGAAAGGACTTGTGCCACACTCAACCCCGAATGGTGAGATTCTTTGGGTTCATCCAGACTTGATCGAAGACGAACAATGGACTGGAGCCTCCTCTAAGAGGAGGTCAAAAGGAAAAGGTAAATCTTGTTACGGAGCTTCTGCTATTCCAGGAGAAGATGACGAAGAAATTCCCGCCGTCCCGCTTTCTGAAGATGAACAGGAGGCAAAGAGCCTTTACGTCAAGAAGCCCAAAACCCGAGGCAGTCTCGATTCAATCACCCGATTGGGAGAGACAAGCCGGGAAACGCGAGCTCTCCACCCCATTTTGACATCATGGCGCATTTGGCCAATATCCCGGCTAGGATAACCCTGTACGAGCTGTTGCGTCTTTCCAAGGATACAAGGAAAGCGTTACAAGAAGCCTTGAGCGGCTCTGAAGCTTTCTTAACTCGAATCAAGCCATCTTCTGAAGGACCAGAGCCGTCAGCTCAACACTGCAATCTCGCAGCGCATCATTTTCCATGCATCTCTTTTACCAAAGAAGACATGCAGACGAAGAACTCAAAACATGATCGGCCTTTGTATTTCACAGGGCACATTGGCTCCAGCATGGTCAACCGGATCCAAGTTGATCCGTGTTCTGTTGTTAGCATCATGCCATTCCGACTGATGCATCATCTCGGAATCCCGACTAGCAAACTAGCCTCCACCGGCACTACGATTTACGGATTCAACACCAGTGGGTCCAGACCCTTGGGGAAGATTCGAATCAAATGCCATCACCGATTCCCTTCTATACGACGCTGAATCCGATACTGAATCACCGGCCCAAGGAACGGACAACGGAGATGAAGCTGATACTGAAGCTGGGTTTGATTATGATGGTGGTTTTGTACTTAATGACATTGTACCCATTGTAATCAAATAATGAAGTCAAGACGGTGGTCGCGGATAATCAACCGTTTAAGGGATTGGAGAACTATTTCACCGATTCCCTTCTATACGACGCTGAATCCGATACTGAATCACCGGCCCAAGGAACGGACAACGGAGATGAAGCTGATACTGAAGCTGGGTTTGATTATGATGGTGGTTTTGTACTTAATGACATTGTACCCATTGTAATCAATCTTGACGATGATGAATCATCGGAAAGTAGTTGTAATTGGCAACTTGCCGAAGAACTATCAATAAATGATGATTTAGAGTACTCGATGTGTCTTGATAATGTCACTAAAGAGCTATATGATAACCCTGACCTGTATATGCCACTTCAATCATTTTGTCTGACGAAAAAACAGGTACAAGATCCATGCGGAGCGACGCTTGTCATCCCTGCGGGAACATGGAGTGGAAAAGAAGTCGTCTACGGCAAAGGAAAAGAAGCTCCGATACCCGATCACTTCTTAGAAGAAGAAGACGATGAGGATAAACCTGCCCCTCATCTATTTAGATATGACGCAAAAGCGCGCGATCTAATGGAGAAGTATGGGTATGACTTCACACTTGGAGAAGGTCTTTGCTTCGGTCGAGGTCCGCGAGTTCCACCTCGAATGGCCTATGTACCAAAGGGAAAACCCGATGATTATTATCGCCACAAAAGAGGTCTTGGCTATGTCTCCTCATCCGACGACGAATGTTGCTGGCAAATCATCGATCAGATTGCTAACAAGGCTAGAAAAGGATACTCTTCCGACTCTGCGACTTGGGATTCCGACGCTAGCCTTGGTGAAATGTTCAAAAAGTTGATGTCGAACATGGTTACGGTCGATCCTACCACAATAGAGGAGGACGACCAGATGCCGACATGGGAAGATCCGTGGGTTCATCACTTAAACATGCAGTACGGTGATAGGTTTGAGCAAAGAGAACCTCCTACCGAAGATCAAGTAGTCCAAGTGAATATGGGAAGTGAGGAAAATCCGAAGCCGATATTCATTAGCGACAGTCTCCTACCCGAGGAGAAAGAAGAGTTAATCTCTCTTATCAGGGAGTACATCGATGTGTTCGCCTGGAATTATGAAGACATGCCAGGGCTCGATCCAAACGTGGCAGTGCATCGTCTCAATATTAAGTCGGATGTCAAACCTATCAAACAACAACAAAGACGGTTTTGTCCGCAAATGATGGAGGCGATCGAAGCTGAGGTTAAAAAGCTTGTGGACTCGGGCTTCGTTAGGGAAGAGCAACATCCAGAGTGGCTTGCCAATATTGTCCCAGTTCTTAAGAAGAACGGAAAGGTCAAGATTTACATCGACTTTCGAGACCTCAACGCTGCTTGCCCAAAAGATGATTTTCCCCTTCCCATCACGGATGTTATCATCGACAATACGTGCGGATTCGAGAGAATGTCTTTTATGGATGGTTTCTCTGGTTATAACCAAATAAAGATGCATCCAGATGATGAAAAGCATACCGCATTTAGAACGTCTCTCGGCGTCTTCTGCTATACAGTTATGCCCTTCGGTTTAAAGAATGCAGGTGCTACATATCAGCGAGCCATGTCAAAGATCTTTCAGGAGCATCTCCGAAAGACTGTCGAATGCTACGTAGATGATTTGGTCGTGAAAAGTCGTGATAAAAAAGATCACATTAAGGACTTAAAGACCATGTTCGACTTGATGCGAGCCCATCAATTGAAGATGAATCCTACCAAGTCTTTCCTCGGAATGTCTAGTGGTAAATTCCTGGGATTCGTCGTCACCACCAAAGGTATTCACATCGATCCTGATAAGGTAAAGGCGATTAATGAATTGCAGCCTCCGAGAAACCTCAAGGAACTCAGAGGATTGCAAGGACGGTTGGCTTACATCCGTCGGTTCATCTCGAACCTCTCAGGAAAATGTCAACCATTCTCCAAGCTCACAAAGAAGGGCATGTCATTTGTATGGGATGAAGATTGTCAAAAGGCATTCGAGAGTATTAAAGAATATCTCTCAAAACCTCCTGTACTCGTCGCACCGAAATCGAGCAAACCATTCTTGATTTATGTCAAGGCGACGAGCCACTCATTAAGTGCATTACTTGCACAAGATGACGATAACGGTCATGAGCAGGCTGTTTATTATTTAAGCTGAACCATGGTAGGCGCTGAATCTCGATATCCTATGATTGAAAGAGAATGTCTCGCCTTGGGGTTTGCTATTCAGAAGATGCAGCATTACCTGGTTGGACAGACCATTTATGTCATCTCTAAAGTTAACCCAGTCCGAGTATTCATGACTCAACCAGCTTTCATGAACTGGCGGTTAGCAAAATGGGCCTTACTCTTGTCCCAATACGACTTACATTTTAAACAACAGAAGTCGGTAAAAGGACAAGCCATCTGTGATCTCCTGGCAGACAATCCAACTACGGATACCGCCGAGATATATGACGACCTACCTGATGAAACCCACGAAGTCAACGCGACTTCACACCAACAAGTATGGCGTTTATACTTCGACGGCGCTTCGCGAGCAACTAATGTAGCAAGTGCTCCTGGAAGTTCTAAGATTTCTTCCGGAGTTGGAGTTGTCTTAGTTTCCCCGGGAAAACACGTGATGCCTCGAGCTTACTCGTTGACTGAACCATGCTCAAATAACGTAGCCGAATATAATGCATTACTCATAGGACTCAGTTTTGCTAAGGAACTGGGGGTGGAGTATCTCGAAGCTTTCGGCGATTCTCAACTGATAGTTAAACAAGTCCAGGGAGAGTACGAAGTCCGAAGTCAAGATTTGATACCATACCATATGATGGCAGTGGAGATGGCGGAATCATTCGAAGGATTCTTTATAGAACATATTCCATGACTACAGAATACCTATGCAGATGCGTTAGCAGCATTGGCCGTATCTCTGGCACAACCTCCCGAGACAGAACAGTTTGTTACGGTAAGAACTCACCAACTCTTAGTGCCGCTTTACGATGAAGATGCCAAGGAAGAAGACTCACCAACTCTTAGTGCCGCTTTACGATGAAGATGCCAAGGAAGAAGAGGTTCAAGAGGTGCACGCTACTCAAGTCGAGTTCGAACCACGAGATTGGCATTTCCCCATCATCGACTACGTCTTACATGGAATCTTGCCAGAAGATGTGAAGGAAAGAGAGTCAATCAGACAAAGGGCACCAAGATTCTACTATAATACGGAGAATCGAACGCTATACCGCAGGGTGTACGATGGTTTGCTATTGCGTTGCTTATCAACAAAAGAGGCTGAAGAAGTCCTTAGGGAGGCGCACGAAGGAGAGTGCGGCGCACACCAACCAGGCCCCAAGCTTTATGATCGCATCAGAAGATTGGGGTATTTCTGGCCTTCCATGATGAGTGATGCAATCACGTATGCCCGAAAGTGTGATGCATGTCAAATACATGCAAATCACATGCACCAACCTCCGGAGCATCTGCATCCTTCGATTACGTCATGGCCGTTTGAGACATGGGGAATGGACATTATTGGTCCTATAAATCCCCCATCAGTCAAAGGTGACCGGTTCATCCTGGTAATTACCGATTACTTCTCCAAATGGGCTGAAGCAGTTCCACTCAGAGAAGTTAAAACGAGCAATGTCATTGCATTCATCAAGCACCATATCATCTACCGACATAGTGTACCAAGACGAATCATACATGACAACGGTCCTCAATTCGTCAGCAACGCCTTCATCAGGTTCTGCGAAAAGTTTAAAATTCAGAATATCTCGTCAACGGCTTATAATCCCACAGCAAATGGATTAGCTGAAGCTTTCAACAAGACTATCATAAAGCTCTTGTCAAAAATCGTGAAGAATAACAAGCGAGACTGGGATGACAAGCTCGGTGCGGCTCTATGGGCCTATCGTACCACGGTGCGTACACCGACCGGCGCAACCCCATATTCATTGGTATACGGATGTGAAGCTGTTCTTCCATTGGAGATTCAAATCCCGTCTCTTCGGATTGCTCTTGCAACCCAGATGACGACCGAAGAACAACATAAGAAACGCCTCGAAGAACTCGAGAGGCTCGATGAAAAGCGCTTGGAAGCTCAACAGCATATTTAGTTTTACCAAGCTAGAATTTCTCGAGCCTTCGACAAAAAGGTTCGACAAAGGAGTTTCAAAGAAGGGGATTTGGTTCTAGCTGAAAGGCGGCCTATGATCCTCAACTCCAAGAAGAAGGATAAATTTGAACCCAAATGGGAGGGACCATTCGTAGTGGAGACAGTCTACTCGAGTGGCGCATATCGCCTTGTCACCAAGGACGGTGACCGGCTTATGATGCCGATAAACGGCAGGTTCCTGAAAAAAATACTATCCTTAGTATCTTCAGGATAACCAATGTATCGGGAAGTTCCCAGAAGAGTACCACATGGGGTATTCTTAGGGATAACCCAACCATTGTAGTACTGATGAATAAGAAATCCACATTCGAACTCCGAATGTCAGAATGTTTCTTCTTATTATCAAAATTCTCTAACTCGTATGAGTTATTTTTGTGAGATGAGATCCAATCCTCTGATAGGTTAATCTTTCCTCACCAAACCATCCGCTGATCAAATTAAACGACAGTGGGTCCACCAACATTTCTATCTGCCCGTCGTTGGCATTTCTCAGACTCAACATGCTAGGTCCTAATCACCTAGCATTAAAGTCTTCCTTTGAGTGATAATACGAGTTGGCACTTTCTTTGCTACCTGTATTCCACTTTCTTTGCTTTCAGGTCAAACCTATAAAAGTTAGGGCCAAAGCCAAATTCCTCTCTCGATTCCTTCCATGAACGAGAGGTTCACTTTCAATTTGAATAATCAAACCTATAAAAGTTAGGATTGTTCCCGATCTCGCTTAGTCAAGCCTACAAATAGTTAAGACTAAGGCCGAGTCATTCCTTTTCGATAAACGAAAATCCGCCTTTGTCCCCTTTTCCACCAAACCTATAAAAGTTAGGGTTGAAATTGGGTCTTCTCCTCAATGAATGAGGGGTTCTTTGGGTTCAATTGACCAATCCTATAAAAGTTAGGGTCGTTCGAACCTCTCCGATTCTCAGAGTGGAGATCCCACTCTTAGTTTCATCCTTCCGGATTCTGGGGGTGGAGATCCCACCTCGAGTTTCCTTTCCAACTTTAGATAGAATATAAAATTCTTCCTCTTCAGCACCGGGAGATAGAATATAAAATTCTTCCTCTCCCATTTGACACAACTCTCAACTTCCAATCCGCGCACTTGGTGCACGGGGAATTTTATCTCGACTCCTAAATAGAGATAAGTCAGCGCCTAACACGCGTTACCGATTTAGTCTTTCGCCGATTGAAAAAGACACCAGAATTCCAGTCTGGGGAATTTCATCCCGAAGCCTAAGGAGGGATGAGTCAGCACCTAATACGCGCTGCCGGTTAGTCCTTAACCGTAAAAAAGGGACAAAAGCCCACATATTCGACATTGTGGCAGGTTGTTATTAATAACACCATAATCCGTGCTTCACGCGCACGGGGAATTTTATCCCGAAGCCTAAGGAGGGATGAGTCAGCGCCTAACACGCGTTGCCGGTTTAGTCTTTTTCCGATTGAAGAAGACACCAGAATTCCAGTCTAGGGAATTTCATCCCGAAGCCTAAGGAGGGATGAGTCAGCACCTAATACGTGCTGCCGGTTAGTCCTTAACCGTAAAAAAGGGACAAAAGCCCACATATTTGACATTGTGGCAGGTTGTTATTAATAACACCATAATCCGTGCTTCACGCGCACGTGGAATTTTATCCCGAAGCCTAAGGAGGGATGAGTCAGCGCCTAACACGCGTTGCCGGTTTAGTCTTTTTCCGATTGAAGAAGACACCAGAATTCCAGTCTGGGGGATTTCATCCCGAAGCCTAAGTAGGGATGAGTCAACGTCTAATACGCGTTGCCGGTTTAGTCTTTCACCGATTAAAAAAGACACCAGAGTATAATTCTGGGGACTTTCATCCCGAATCCTAAGTAAGGATGAGTCAACGCCTAATACGCGTTGCCGGATGCCATATTCTCGTAAGAAATGGCGAAGTCTATGTATTCAAAATCATAGCATTAAGTCTAAGAGAAGCGATTCTCTTTACACAACGTTACATGTGGAACGGGTTTTAATAATTCACATGCTAGCCCGATTCAAACGGTGATCGGTAAAGGCACATCAAACCTGTTGAAGGTTGGGGGTTTGCCAAAAATCCCAAAGTCTATGTCTAACACGCATTGCCGGTTTAGTCTTTCGCCGATTGAAAAAGACACCAGGGTCTAAACCTGGGGAATTTTATCCCGAAACCTAAGAAGGGATAAGTCATCGCCTAATACGCGGTGCGGGGTGCCTTTTCCCTATAAGAAATGGTTAAGTCTATGTATTCAAAGTTATAGCACTAAGTCTAAGAAAAGCGATTTTCTTAGCACAACGTTACATGTGAGACGGGTTTAATAATTCACATGCTAGTCCGATTTTAAACGGTAATCGGTAAAGACATATCAAACCCGTTGATGGCTGGGGGTTTGCCAAAAATCCCATAAATCTGTCATTTAGAATAAGTACAGAAAGATCACAAAAGAAGCAAATGCGGAGTTTCTATTAATAGACCGAGTCAAAAGCACACAATAAAAAGCTCGTTAGCCCGAAGGCAGTTCGCGGCTGAGAATATGAGACTTTAAACTAAAGAGTCTATCTACATAACTCCGCTCGAGTTCTGCCTGCAGATCAGCTCGAACAGATTCTTCAGAACTGCTTAAAATCTCCGCGGCTTCACTCTTCAGTTTCATCAGTCTCTCCTGGGTGGATCCTAGCTTCTCGAGTGCCTGTTCACGAGAACGCTCTAATCCAGCCAGGTCATCTGCAATAAGAGCAGCAAATTCCTCGGCGCACTTCAAGGCCTCTTTCAACCTAGTCACTTCCTCGCGGCTCGAGCCCAAGGAGCGGAGTAGCTCAGCTCTATCCGTGTCTTTCCTCGCTACGGTAGCCATTAGCTGCGCAACGGAACTCTCATGTGACTGAAGCTCGCATCCGATGGAAGATCTCAGGTCACGCCACTGTGCCAGCCTATGCTCCAGCTGAGAGGACACGAAAGAAGAAGCCCCGTTAATCTCCAATTCCTTCAACTCTCGGATCTCTGACTCCAGGACAGCGAAATCGGCAGTGAAGGAATCGGCCAATTCTGGGTATCCTTCTTCCCTCATCATCATCATGTGGCGAGAAAAGGAACGCCTGAACTGATCGAAACCGTATCCTCTATGAAGAAGTTTCTCGATCATGCCGTTATAAAAGGCAGTGAAGAAGCCGAGGTCCGTACGAAAAATGTCTCTGTCAGGATCAGTATCGACCAAAAGGGCGCGGACACGCTCATATAGAGAGGATCGAGATCCTACAAGCAACAACATAGAAGTTCAGTGGATTATCGAATACGATAAGGAAATTCAAAGGCAAACTCTGAGCATACCAACGCCAACGGAGGTCCCCTCAGGCTGAGGTCCGACAGGCTCTGAGATAGCGGCAGAAGTGGTCATGGAGGGTATATCAACCCCTGTAGGCAGATTGCTCATACCCCTCGGCAAGGACGGGGAGACATCACTTCTATGCAGACTTTCAGCCCCGGAAACTGTAGTAGTATCAGGCCCAACGGCCGGTCCTATAGTTACACTCCTGTATTAGTCAAATGGAAATTTGGACAAATAAGGAGAATCGGGACAAAAAGATCGTATGCATACCTGCAATCCCACCGTCCTCAGATGCAGCGGGCCTATAGTTGCACCTTTTTATTAGTCAAAATGAAAATTTAGACAAATAAGGAGGATTGGGATGATAAGGTCATCTGCATACCTGTAGGTCCATCATCCGTAGGTATCTGGGGAATGCCAGGAGTCATAAGAGAATCAGTCCCGGTGGCTGGTCCTATGATTGCACTCATATATTAGTCAAAAGTCAGATAAACATAGAGAAGCACGATATCCCTAAATCGTATGTGTACCGGCGAGTCCGTCACTCCGAGGTAAGCTAGATATGCCAGGAATCGATATGGGGCTAATCCCAATGGTTGGCGCTGTAATATTAATCCTTCATTAGTCAGACAACAGATCAGGCAAGATGAAGGGAATCAGATGTATACCTATGAAGGAATCACTCCCAAAGAATAGTCTCTCGGTTCCTCTGGTAGTCTGTTCAGCCAGCATGTCAGCTAATAAGCCAGCATCGGGTTTCGAGAAGCTTGGTACAGGAGCACACCCCCTCTCCTCGAAACCTGCATCATGATAGGCTCCATCCTCAGCTGGCCTTTCCATCGCGACATCTGCAGGGTAACCTGAATGTTGGAAGATGAGGAAAGCAAAAAATATATATATATATACTTGCAGCAAAAATAGAAGATCTTCCTTCCCCATGATTGAGGAGGGTATCATTGGATGTAGATATACCTGAATACGGGACGGTGGACTCAACACTATTCACTTGCCCAAGATCAATGTTTAGATCAATGCCCAGAGACCCGTCATGAAGGGCGTCGCACATCTGCTGCATAAATCAATCCATGTTATCAGATCCAGGAGATACCGGACCCGGTGGGAGTTCGCCCTCTTCGAAGAACCCTGGGGCATAAAACATGGTCACGAATCCCGAAAGGTAAATCACCCTAAAGCAATAAAAATAAAATGTTATCTTCCCCTCCATCGGCAGTGCTTCCTAAGTCCACTCCATAAGGACGCTGACCGTCGTGGGGTTTATGTGCGGTCTTCTTCCTTTTTGGGGCACCGACCCTCCTAGGACCAACAGGTCGGTCATGCATAGGCTTGTCACACATTTCAAGTCACACGTCTCAACGTGCGTGGGAGCTCGATCGTCGGGCCCTGAGCTCGTATAACGAGGAGCTGGTGGCTCATGATCGTCAACTGTCCTACCTAAAGTGACAATGGTCATTTCATTAAATAAACAAGAGCTGTTGTTTATACCAATTAGAATGGAGAAGGGAAAATCGAAGAAGCAGGGCAAACCGGCATCGAGTTCTCCTCCGTCGGTATCTGCATCCACATATTCTTCCTCGGAGGTCTCGTCGTCGTCACCCGTAGGAAGGAGCTCTTCATCATCTGTGAGAAGAGATTTGGTACGCCCCTTTCTCCGCTTCTGAGCAAGCTCAACCCTGCGAGCAGCCATCATAGCAGCCCGGACCGAGTGCTCGGACTGTAACTCTGAAAGGCTCCTTACACCTATGGATTCATAGGCGGAAAGGAACCACTTGCAACTGAGGAAAGTGGTCAGCGGCTTACGCCTATATGAAGAAAGAGCAAAATGGACTCCAGCCACCATAGTCCACAGCCATGCTCGTACGCCATCAATAAGTCCTCCCTCAACCTGCAGGCTACGGCTTGGATTCCCGACATATAGTTGGTCATAGCCGAACTGACGAGCAAAGCGGCAGGGGAGGTAAGGCTCTATGATGCATTGATTCTTCACCCGGAGGACAAGATACCCAACGCGGATGTTCACTAACCAGCGGAAACAACCAACGTCGAGAACAGTCCGGTCACTTCTAGGTTTCTCCTCGTCAATCAGCACGTCGCCATAGCGACCTGAAAAGTGAGGAAAACACTTGAAGAACTCCCAGCTCTTACGGACTCGAAGCTCTCGTTGAACATCACTGAATTTGTTCCCGAGCCATCTGCTCTTCTCCAACAGCTGCATGAAAGGAATGGGGACATCAACAACGCTGGGCGCCGACATCAAGTCAGGACGGTGAAGGATAAGCCACGCCATCAGATATGCGTAAGGAAGCTCGACCTTCGGACAAATAAGCTCAGTCGATGGTTCAGAACCCATCTGTGTAAAACTGCTGACTAGACAACTAAGCCCGCAATGGATGCCAGCAACCATCGTCGGAAGCAGGGAAAGCTCTCTCCCGTAAGCTAGCTGAACTGCAGGGAAGAGCACCTTGATAGGTAAAGCATCTGAAGGCTGGTGCGGAACAACACATTTCTTCAACCAGAGAGCAAGGTAGCCCGCTAGTAGAGTCCGGGGCCCGATGGACTTCTGTGCACGGCAGAGAAACGAACGAAACTTGGTTCCCGCAGGAAAAGCTCCCTCAGCACTGGCAATGGTGTAAGAACGAGCCTTAGCCTTCTCCAACAACTCATTAACGGTGGTAGGGGTCAACACGTCTAATTCACGAATAGACTCGCTGGAATTACCCTCCAAGTTCTGGAACAAATAGCTAGCAAACTGCTTCAAGCTGATCTGCCTCTTCCTTTTCGCTAGAGCAGAAGTCTGGACCAAGGAGGTATAATAGTGACAAGTAAGATCCCAGAGAGTGTCATACATATCGGGAGTATCTTTTTTCATCCACTCCAACTGCTGGTTTGAGGGAAAGTACTCCTGATATGGGCAATCCCCCATCGGAAGACCAGAAACCTGATGCATCTCATGCAAGGCCAACCCTAACTCGCCACCGCTGGTCAGGAAGGTGTTACTGTCAGGCATGTAGGTCTCTAGCAACGCCAAGAAATGGCGACAGCTGACCGGGATTCCGTACATGGTGGCTCGTATAGGTGCATACAACCCACTGCTCTTCAGATCCCTCTCCCAACGCGCTAAGACAAAACTGGTCATGCGTGCCCACCACCCCTTGGCTAGTGAGGAAGCCCAACCATAGCATCTATAATCTGGTGGAGGTAACCTTCTCCCAAGAAGAGCCAGACGGTTACTCACAGTAGGAGCAGCTGCTGACACCTCGCCTGGGGGTGCAGTGTCAAGGCCCATGATCCCTGGTCGAAGGCCATGAATATCATGATGCCCGCTAGAACCAGGAGTCTTGTGATGAGAGGCATATCCGCACTGGACTCGCTCAACATCGTTAGTAAGGTGCCAAGACATCTGTCGCCCCACGGCCTGTCCCTTCAAATTAGTGAAAGAATATTGGCGGGGAATGGAGGGAATGTACAAGAGAGCTCCTTCGTCGAGAGTCAGCCAATGCTCCTCGGTAAGAGTCAAGGTAGCAGGATCCTCGACGTGATCTCCGAACAGGAAACTCGGCTTCTTTAAAGCCTGAGTAGAGGTAGAATCCGCAGTAAAGGAGGCATCCGTGATAAGCTGGCGCAAGCAATGACGCCCTCCTTCCTGTATCAAACGACAGGATTCGTCAGAGCGATCTCTGTCAAACTGAGGAAGTAGACTAACGGCCTGCCTGATGGAAGATGAGGAGAAGACCTCCCGACTACAACCGGTATTGGCATGAGGAGGAAGGCTGCCCGTAGGAAACTCTACTGCAATAAAGCACAAGGATGGAGTCAGAAAATCCATCTCATAAGAAGAATGATAAGCTCATTCACGGAATAATTGGAGAGACGATTTTGAGTGTCCTACACTGGAAGAACGGTATGCATCATCACGTAAATAACGTGGTAACATACACCGACCTATAAGGTGTAGGACGACACAAAATCGCCCTAATATACCAGAAGACTTGAATTGGCCAAGCAAGACAAGTCTGAAACCTTAACCCCCGCGAAGGAGGGTGTCGGTTCTTCCTTCATGACCCGCGAAGAGGTCAATCAGGGATACAGAAAATATAAATTCTCACCCCCAAAGAAAGAGGCCGCTGGATAAGATGCCGCGGGAACCTCTCCCTCGCTGTGCTGCGAATGAGAACGACTCCTACGAGGTCGAGATCGGCGTGGAGACATTGAAAATCTGCAACGAAAAGCAGCAAGTCAGGTACAATCTAAAATATGCATACACGAAATTTAAAAGGGAAATTAAGAACTTTAATTAAAATCCTATGTATAAATAGGATTTTATAGTTGAAGTCTAGTTAAACCTACAAATTTCGTGCATGCGAAACAATGATTGTCATTCTTCTGCGGTGAACTTTGGTGAAATACCCAAAATACCCTTCGTGTTCAAGGCTAAATTCGGGTCAAGGACACGCTCGAGTTGGGTCATGATCATCATATCTGATCATATAGCACCCCCGATTCCCCACAACTTTGGTTAAATTTATAATTAAGCCCTTTTGTAGAATTTAGCCAATTTTGCATATAGACCCCTACACAAATTTCAATTTAAACGCCCACATGCCTTTACCAAAACTTTGGTTATTGGGATGTGGTCTAAACTTTTGGAATTTCAACTCTAAATTTTAGCCTTTTTGCAAATAAACCCCTCTATACTTTGTGGGTTGCTTTTTGCAAATAAACCCCTCAAACAACATTGGTTTTCTTGCATAAAGCACCCCTCAAATTTTCGACCAAGGGGACATGCGATCCAAGCCACAAAATTTTAGTCCCATTTTTGCATGAAAGCCCCTACAAATTTCAGCCCCTTTTTGCACAAAAACCCCTACAAATTTCGGCCCCATTGCAAACTTTGCATAAAAACCCAAACTTTGGTTCATACTCACAACCCATCATCAAGAGCCTATCTTTTTCATGAAATCCAACCCATGAGGACAAAAAGACATGATCTTGGCATTACAAGCATAAAGCCATAATCTTTTCAAAAGAGAGGAGAAAGTTTTGAGATTACCAAATAAAGAAGCTTTCCTTGAGGATGAAGGAGGAACCCTAGCTTGAAAAGAGGAAATTTCGGCCAAGGGGTGAACACAAAATCCGAATTTTAAGAAGAGTTTATGGGTTTTGAGTTCTTAAGAGAGAGAAACAATGGAGGATGGATGAAAGGAGGGAGAAGGAGTTTGAGAGGGAATCTTTTTGAATTTTGGAAAGAGGGGGAAACAAAAAAGGAAACAAACAAAAGAAACAAAAAAAAAGGGGGGTGTCTCGGTCCTAGAACCGAGACACCCTAGGGTGTCTCGGCCAGGGTTGAGACACCCACGGGTGTCTCGGGTCTCGTTTGGTCCCCGTACGCCTATATATATGCCCGGTTAGGCCCGAATTCGCCTGTTTTCGTCGATTATTGGATGTCTCGATGAAAATCGACACCAATCAACATTCGATCCGAAACCCTAGGGTCAACGCCGGTCAACGCCGGTCAATGCGTAACCCTAGGTCAACGCCAGTCAACGCGTTGTGACAAAAGTTAACGTTTGACAATTCAAAACCCTAGGGTCAACGCCGGTCAACGCGTAACCCCAGGTCAACGCCAGTCAACGCGTTGCGACAAAGTCAACGTTTGACAATTCGAAACCCTAGGGTCAACGCCGGTTAACGCGTAACCCCAGGTCAACGCCGGTCAATGCGTTGCGACCAAAAGTCAACGTTCGACGATTCGAAACCCTAGGGTCAACACCGGTAAACGCGTAACCCTAGGTCAACGCCAGTCAACGCGTTGCGACAAAAAGTTAACGTTCGACGTTCGAAACCCTAGGGTCAACGCCGGTCAACACGTAACCCTAGGTCAACGCCAGTCAACGCGTTGCAACCAGAGTCAACATACTGTGATCCGAAACCCTAAGTCAACACAATGTGACGGAGGTAGTTCAAAGTCAACTCAATGACACGAGCCAAACTCAATGCATCAGCTGCAGACTCGAGACTCTGACAACGGCCAAGCGATAAACACAGCGCCAGAAGAACTTCGGCTATTCGTCAAAGCATCGAATAGACCGAAAATCGAAGGAGCCAAGAGTTGAAGATAACTATAGGTCCTTACGCCGACTAAAGGCTAGACCAATCACATCCAAAGTATTCCAGCCTCTTCTATAAAAGAAACGAGTCCGGAACGCTCTGGAGGGGGTATCTGTAGGCATCGAAAACTGCCTATAGGTCTCCACGAACGGTTCAGTGTTAGAAAGCGACGATGAACGTCACCATCCGATCCACAGGAGTTCAATTGACGTCGATGAATGATTAAAGTGAATCGACGAACTACAACCCGGCGATGTTCACAAAAAGGACAACGCCCTTCGAGTCTCGTTCATTCTACAGATAATCCAACCATTGGAGCGGATAGAACTCTTCGTCAAGCTTCTAACGCACTTGGAATCACTCAAATCCGAGTTCGGACGAAGAATCTACAGCGGAAACAATCAAATATACAC
>NW_017973535.1:0-7099 GCF_001876935.1 Asparagus officinalis
TTTTATTTTTTAATAGTACAAATCAATCCCTGAAATCAGGTAAAGAGAAGATGTTGACACTGCACCGCCACTCAAAGCCGATCACGCCCAGAAATTTCGGAAAAAGAGCCGAACGCAAAAACTATAAAAATATATCTACAGTAGCTACAGTAAATTCCTTTCGCAACTACAGTAATCTCCACTACAGTGTCTCTTAATCTGTTTCATGGCTGCAATGTATCTGCCTACAGTGTCGGGGTACTGTTCATGGAAAATCATTTTCTGCGCGTGATCTATTCAGTGTATCGGCTGTAACGTTCTCATCCGACCTCGGAATTAGGTGATTTAAGATTTGTTGGAAAGCTGTCGAAGAGACCTACAACTTTAGTCTTTTGAATTTTGCCAGATTTTAACGTTATCAGTGTGTAAAATGTAAAAAAAAAACTTAAACTAGTCATTTCACCGGATTTGCATTTGCATTCGTATATTCACATATATACATTGAATTGATCTCAAAGAATGTTAATACTCCCACTTAACCCCTAACTAAACGAAACTAGTATGTCGGACGAAAAATCCAAACAAAAAACCTCCCATATATATTCCATGTATTCCGAATGATTAGGAGCTAAGTGTTAATACCCTCATTCTAGAGTTAAATATAAATATGACTATCTAGGTAATCATAAACCACAAGCAAATCATAATCAAATCAATTTACTTGCTCAAATAGGTGCGGGTAGTCTCGACGCATAAAATCCTCGCGCTCCCAAGAAGCCTCCTTAGCTTCTCTCCGGTTCCTTTGAACTTTGACTAAGTGAATCACCTTATTTCTAAGTCTCTTGTTTTCTCATAACAAGAATACGAACATGAATCTCAATCGTAGTCAAATCATCTTGGAGTTCAATCTCCGACGCGTTTAATATTCGTTGCTGCTCCTCGTCAAGTATGTGCTTCTTAAGCATCGAAACATGAAAAACATCGTGTATACTCGACATCGATGCTGGAAGGTCTAGTCTATATGAAACCGCCCCAACATGCTCGATAATCCTAAATGGTCCAACATATCTCGGGGCAAGTTTTGCCCATCTGCTGAATCGCTGAACGCCCTCCATTGGCGATACCTTCAACATGACAAAATTTTCAATCTGAAACTCTAATGGTCGTCGCCTCTGATCCGTGTAGCTCTTTTGTCGACACTAAGCAGTAAGAATATGCTCCCTAATAAATGCTACATTCTTCATAGTCTACTTCACAAGTTCTGGCCCAAGTAATAAGCTATCCTCCGGCCCTGACCAACAAATCGGGGATCTACAGGGTCTCACGTACAATGTCTCATACGGAGCCATACCGATCGTCGATGTCTCTAATTTAGTTCCTTCTGAGAAAATAGGTACTTCAGACTATGATGGTCTGTGAATAACTCGAACTGCACTCCATACAGATAGTTCCTCCATGTCTTCAGTGCGAAGACCACTGCTGCTAACTCCAAGTTGTGTGTGGGATAGTTCTGCTCATGCGTTCTCAATTGTCGAGAACTATAAGCTACTACTCTCTGGGTCTGCATCAAAATGCCTCCTAGACCCACTAATGATGCATCCGTATAGACAACGAATATCCCATCACTTCTCGGGATAGTCAAAACTCACATTTGCTGAATTTAACGTACAACTGATGCTCCCGCAAAAAAAATTGAAATGCCAAACGTAAATGCTGCTTGTGCTCTGCCTCCGCTCTCGAATAGATAAGGATATCATCGATTTGAAATGCCAAACGTAAATGCTGCTTGTGCTCTGCCTCCGCTCTCGAATAGATAAGGATATCATCGATAAATGCAATCACGAACTGGTCCAAGTATGGATAGAAAAACACGGTTCATCAAAATCCATGGATACTGCAGGTGCATTGGTCAGCCCACATGACATGATAAGAAACTTGAAGGACCCATATCGAGTCAGAAAGATGGTTTTGGAAATATCCATCTCCCAAACTCGCAACTAAAAAGAACCAAAACGAAGATCAATATTCGAGAAATGCTGCGCTCCCCATAGTTGATCGAATAAGTCATAGATCCTATCTAATCCGGATAGTGAACTTGTTCAACTCACGATAATCTATACATAAACATATGCTATCATCATTCTTCTCCACAAAGAGGACCGATGCTCCCATGAAAAAGACTCCGGTGAATAAAACTCTATGATAACATTCATCTAGCTATATTTGTAGCTCCCTCATCTCAGCAGGTAACATACGATAGGGTGTCCGGGATATCGGTACCATGCTATGCTGCATCTCGATGCAGGATTCAACCTCTCTCATAGGAGGTAATCTAGGTATGTCCTGAAATACATCCTGATAATTTGAGACAACTCTAGTCTCACACAAATCAGCACTCCGGTCCCTCAATATCACCTCATTGACGTATAACAAAAATGACTCCGCATTTTGGTCACCCTATGAGGCTGCTACTATCTATACAAAACCTACCGAATGCTCACAAGCTGACTGTTTTAGCAAAATAGTCGATACTGATATTGTATGATGATAGCCAATCCATACTGAGAATGACGTCGAATTCCGACATCCACAACATGATCAGATTTATGAGAAACTCGGACTCATCTAGACTGATGACACAGCTCCTACAGATACTCTCTAATAGGGACACCTTCCCTAGAGGAGTAAAGACTGATAACAGAATGTCTAAAGGATGTGCTACAAGCTGAAGCCTATCCACAAATGCATGAAAGATAAAAGAATGTGAAATTCTTGAATAAAATAAGGTCCGAGTTTGAAAGGAAATCACGAAGAAAACTCCACTCACATCATGATTACACGATACAGCTATATAAACTCTGCCGGTGATGGAAAATATATAGGACCATCTGTCCCTCAGGAATCTCCTGGATAACGCAAATCTGGTCTACTGGCCCCTCAATTCTTAGAATAATAGGTAGTACCTCTATCCTCTGCTGCTAGTCGTAACCGTGGCTCTAAGACTGTTGACCTTGACCTCTGTCATGCTAGCATCCTGCTGGTGTACTACGATAATTCTTTGTTCTTTGTCTGATCTTGTTACAATTGTAACATGTACTCCGAACTTTGCGCTGTTGCGGCGCTCTTGAATCATGTTTTGCTCCCTTCTTATATTGTCCTTGTGCTGGTGGTAAAAAAAATTCTAATCCCGTTGCAAGGGGTTCTCTAGATTCCGCAATAGGCCAGTTGCCCTTGTCATCGTCTTTGATTTCTTTATTAACTTCAGGCATGACTCTCTGCTTCAATCAGACTAGCTTTAACTGGTTGTCGAAGAAGTAAACAAAATTCTCCCAAGTAAGTGATATTTGATGTTCTGGAAAAAAACTGAAGTCGTTGCTATCCTCCGGTGATGTCCTCTATGCTGATATTTTTTCTTATTCTTACAGAGCCTCATGCTCTGCGAATCTATCAACAACTGGTTGTGTTAATGGTGGAATCATTGGTATTGCCTCTTAAATAGGCAAAACTGGTATAATTGGTGGTGGAAACTCATTAAAGTGATACTACTAGAGGAAACAAATACGCCTTTTTCTCCTCGAGTGGTGCAAAATCTTACTGTAAATAGCGCCATGAAGTCGATCAATTACTGTGAAGCCTGCTGCGGCTCGGGGCTCTGCTTGCTTAGCTCTCAAGGAACTAGTTTTACCTCGACCACATCCTTGTTTCGATATTTACATTATCAAAATGAGAGCTTAATTGACATAGTAACTGAGATTGTAAACATACATATATACATAACATAATGTATCACAATACATATTCATAACACATAGTATTCACTCAAATACTTTTAAGTTAAAGTAAAATAGTGGTAAAAACAAATTCTCGTAATTTTTGAGATATACGCATATATCGTCCTCACTCATTCTACGAATTCTTAGCGGACTCTATACATGAATCCTAAGAAACTCTATTCTAGCTCCACGACTCAACACAGGATGATCCTAAGGATACTGGAACTAGAACTCTGATACCAACTGTGACGCCCCTGTTTTCACGCATGGCTACAGTCCAAAGTGAATCCAGAGATGTCAAACCTGTCATGCATCTTCACTGTGCAAAACCATGTTTCACCAATCACAGTAATATCCTCTAGTGGAATCAAGTAGAAGTGAAGGTACAAAACAGGCAAATAATGGAAAAAAATACAATAGACATGATGTAGAAAGAATAATCTTATAATAAAATCATGTCCCAAATAAACTAAACTAAAATACAACTGATATACATCTGGAGTCTAAAATAACATGATATGTCTCAACATGGATCAACTAGAAATCGTACTAAGGTAACATGCCTTAACAATATGAGTACAAACTCAAATGACTGAAGGTAAACATAAGACTACTGTGGAGTCCATACTAGTAAAAATACGCGACGATAACTATGCAAGAACTCCTCCACCTTGCGACTCTCCGATGCTCTGATCCGCCTGAAAGTTAAAGTAAAAAAAAAGAAAAAAAACAACAATAAGAGCGTCAGAGCGCTAGCAAAATTACCTCCATCTGCCCCGGGAAGGGCTACTAGATGTAGTGAAGGCTCTATCTATTAATCATAGTCTACCTAGACCATTTTTTCGTATCTGATGGTATTAATACTTAGAAATCTACAACATGAGATGTAGTACGTCGAGCGAAATAATCCAAACAAGGAAACCCTCATGTATATACCGTATGTCTTAAGTTGTAGATAACTAAATATTAATCCTGAATTAAGCAATCAAAATATAACTGGAAAGTAAAGCATCATAAACCAGCATATGTATCTCGTATATTCGCATAACCGGATATCTCAATCGAATACCTCAACAATGTATCATAATCACTTTTGGCGTCCATCAAAACTTAGATTATCAACAATTGTCACAATGCAACTCCATGCAAGTTCTGATTCACCGCATTATCATGCGGAACGACTACCATGTCGGTATCCTAAACAATGTACACAACTCATTAGTCTCATCGCATCACAGTGCGTAACCTAAGTGCGGAATGGACTACCAAATAGGCATCCTAGAAATATGACTCACAAGCCTCATCGCACTCTAGTGCGGAACGGACTGCTAGATTAAGCACCCTAAGACCCGACTAAATGGCCTGTATGAAGGGTATATCGATGCCCTATCCCAAGTGGTATTGGGCGGTGCTCATCGACAAGTAGATATCATCGCAACATCGTGCGGATCGACAACTATCACAGGTACATCAACCTCTTCGCACGTTCGTGCGGATAAACAACTAACATAGGTGCATCAACCTCTTCGCATGCTTGTGCGGATAAACAAATACGTGTAGTGGAGTGAATTTCATCACGGTCTCATCTACGGTTCACGAACTAACTCAAAAACTCAAGAGTGTAATCGTAACCATATTTTATCATAATCCCCTAGGGATACTCACA
The DNA here is from genome assembly GCF_001876935.1 of Asparagus officinalis. Taxonomy (NCBI): domain Eukaryota; kingdom Viridiplantae; phylum Streptophyta; class Magnoliopsida; order Asparagales; family Asparagaceae; genus Asparagus; species Asparagus officinalis. The sequence goes on from NW_017973535.1 coordinate 5,419, forward strand.
TATATATTACTACATATTTATGACAGTAAGTGTAGCAATCGAGCGGCTCAAACTCCGCGAACACATCTCAAAACAGCGCAAACAATCTCTAGAAAATATTTCATCATCTAACATACTGAAGTATAAGTCAATGTCTGAAATGAATAACTGGAACTTCTCAACAAGTCTCAAATACAAATGTCTGAATAAAAGGAAATAATGCACATAGCCTTTACAACTTCTAGAATAAACTCTCAAAATGTCTAAACAAAAGCCTACAGTGGAGCTCAAAAGTAAAATACAACTATAATAGAATGACTGAAGCTAGAGTGCCTCGCCATCAACCTGCGACTCTCCGAGCTCCTGGCTCGTTACTTGAAAGGGGGAGGGACAACGAGCGTCAAAGCGCTAGCGAGCAACATCACAACCAACCCCAAGGGAAAAGGGCTCGTTGTATACAGAAAATACAGTTATAACATATATATAAAATCACAAATCCTATTTAGGTAATTATAATGTGAGCATAAGTACGTCGAGCGAAATATTCCAAACAAGGAAACCCTCATGTATATACCATGTAGCAATACATGGACTGAAAGTGATAAGTGTCCAACACATGGACTACACATCATAATTGCCCAACACATGGACTAGATGAGTTATATGAACAGATGCATATACCCTAATTTCTCACGTGTCTCGGTGCGCAAACCTAAACTCGTGTCCGCATGTCATCTCATATGTAATGATACAGGTTGTACATTAGTTTCTAATACCCGTCATTCGAGGTGACTCCTCGTTCATATTTAAGCACGCAGCAACAATAAACATAAATAGATTTCAATTAAACTGAAATAACTCAAAAGGATCCAAACTGAAGAAATACAAAAGAAGAAAACTCCTCATCAGTCGACTCATTGGTCGACTCATAAGTCGACTCATGAGTCGACCAGACAAAGCACACAAAAACTGAGATTTTTCCCATCAGTCGACTCATTGGTCGACTCATCAGTCAACTCATAAGTCGACTCATTGGTCGACTGAGCAGAAAATCCCCTGTTTTTCTGTTTTCGATGATTTTCTGCAAACATTGATAAACTAAGGTTCTCTTGTTCATATCCAGCAAGTAATATCCAATTCTAACACATGTATATCAACATAAACGAAAGATTTACATGTAATATTTTATATTAAAACCCTAAACATATTTATTCATGTTTAAAAGCGTATTGAAATCATTAAATCACAATAAAACCCATGTCTAAACAAGTTCTAGATGTGGGTTTAAATTTACAAATTCGTTGGTGAGCTTTTATAAACTGAAAGCATTCGATTTTCGCATCATATGCTATGAAGATCTATTTTTATACACAAATAGTGATTTAGGCTCAATAAAACCGAAATAAAACCAAATAAAAGCATACAAACAGTGGGTATAGGATTGGGCGAGATGTTACTCGCCTCTGATGTGCTGTAAACTCCTGAATCCTATGAGAGGACGATTCCCTTCGACAGCACCATAAAGATCCGCCGAAAAACTCATCCAAAAATCACCAAAACGAACTAGGGTTTGAGTGGAGAGAGGGGCTAGGGTTTCTCTGGGATTCAGATGGATTTTGGGTTTGTTTCGGGTAAGATAATATATATATATATATATATATTATGGTTAAAACCCGAACAAAACCCAACCAAACCCGCAACT
>NW_017973535.1:8199-8385 GCF_001876935.1 Asparagus officinalis
CTTTCTCCGCAAACAAGCTGGCGACCACAGTGGGAGCCAACGGCCTCGCCACCGAGGCCGTCGTGACGCAACCGGCATTCAAGATCTGGGTGAATGAAGAGATCGAATACGAGTTCGATCAGCAAAAGTTCGAAGAAGGCCTCTCTTCCTCCTCCTCCAGATCCGCCTCTCCGAACAGGCGCAGGA
>NW_017973535.1:8424-9500 GCF_001876935.1 Asparagus officinalis
CCGCCACTGCACTTGCACCACGTGACGTCCCCGCGTCGTCCAACGTGGTCGAGACCGCAGATCCGGACTCCTCCTCCGCCGAGGAGATGGCTTCTGAAGACGCTCCAGCATTATCAAAGAGAGCACGCCAAAGACGGCGTCAACGCCTTGCTCGTCAGCTGGCCAAGGCTTTGGAGTCAATGGACGGGATCCGCTATGATGTGGATCTAAAATCCAGGCAACGCCGGGAACAACAACGGCGAACAACCAACTCCTCCTCCAAAACAGAAACGAACAAGTGGGTTCGTGTCAAGAGGACCCGTTCCACCCTCGAGGAGCGGATCAAGAAGCGCCGCACCTTGCTTGCACATGCCCGAGCCCTTGTGCGAAAAGCACGAGAAATGCGAAAGGAAGAGGCAGTTAGGAGATCGCCGAGATCCAAACGAGTTTGGGTACCAAAAGCCAAATCAATGCCTAAGGCAGAAGCAGGCAATGTTGCTCTCCAGCCTTCGTCAACTTCAGATCCCGAACCTCCGAAGGATCGTATCGGTACTCTACCCGAGAATCGAGGAAAAGCGCTTGTTAAGGAAAGCTGGAGATCGTTGAAGGAGTTTCGAGCCAACATCCGGACTGGGGGTCGTACACGACCTCCTAACAAATGGATTCCTACAACAACCAGCTCGGCGGGGTGTGCAAAGGACCAAGAGCCCGTTAAGGTTTCACCCTCACAAAGGAGTGATTCCAAACGTGCGACTCTTGCAGAGGCCAACAAGGCAATGTAAACGCGTCAGACAGACAAACGCGTTATACCTGAGAATTCATGTGAGCAGCCGATAGGTTACTCCGACCACAACGTCGATGAGTTGTACTATCCGGCTGGGGGTGCGAATAAATCTCGAAAGAGAAGTACCCGGGAAGCGGACTCTCACTGTCCGTGTATCAAGATTATCAGGGCAGTATTATCAACGTGTAGCTACCCCAAGACCACTCCGCAGAGGGTCTCGATATTCGAGAGAATCTCCGATGGAACAATGAAGCCCAAATCAGGGCATTTCCACCAAAGAGGATCGGTTGTTCGAGATGATGAATTCCCAGAG